>NC_027748.1:18180688-18181286 GCF_000695525.1 Brassica oleracea var. oleracea
GAGAACATTCCATCAACATCTTTTATCTTATTTCTGATCCATAACTTTTCATCTCGGGCGTAGTTGATGGAAATCTCATACTTTTCTGTTCCCTTCTCGTCATCTGGATCATCTTTATCTATGCCTTCTTTCAGACATTTTTCAGTATCATGTTCTTCTGAAACCTTTCTATTTTGTCTTCTTTCAGACATCTTTCAATATCAGGTTCTTTTGGAACTTTACTATTTTCCTCATCCAATTTCTTTTTCTTTCGGGGATTTTTATCTTTAGAACCCGCTGGCCTCCCCCACTTTAACTGAACACTAGGTTCATTCATTTTATTTCCATCAGTTTGTTCTTTAGGAACATCAACTCTTGATGGAACATTTTCAGCGGGTATACATGACTTCGTCACCCTTCTCGTATCTGTGAACGCATCTGGTAACTGGTTTGCCAAATTATGCAAATGCACAATTTTCGGAACTTCCAGTTCTCTTTGATTCGTAGGGGGATCAAGGTGTAACAACGACGGTGTACACCAAGTAATCTCTTTAGGAATTCTATTAATTCCACCCCCTAACGCTGAAAATTCATCCTCATTAAAATGGCAATCGGCAAA
>NC_027748.1:18181312-18196614 GCF_000695525.1 Brassica oleracea var. oleracea
ATATCTTATTATACTTGGTGATGTATAACCCACATATATTCCTAGAATAGAACGTGGTTACAAATTACGTTGAACCGAATACGTTATTTATTGCTCAATCTCCGTTTCCATATCCAGGAAACCAAAATGAATATGACTTCATTTTGGTTCTTCCCAGATGACAATTGTAATGGGGAGTACTTATGATATGCACTCGGTCTTAATCGAACCAGTGCAGATGCATGCAATATAACATGACCCCATACAAAAATTGGGAGCTTTGTTCTCAAGACTAACGGTATTGTAATCAACTGCAACCATTTTATCAATGACTCGGCCATGCCATTTTGTGTATGCACATGGGGAACTGGATGTTCCACATCAATCCCCATTGTCATACAATAATCATCAAAGGCTTGCGATGTAAATTCACCAGCATTATCAAGCCTTACTTTCTTAATGGCATACTCTGAGAACTGTGTTCTCAGCTTTATTATTTGGGCAATGAACTTTGCGAAAGCCGTATTTCGTGTCGTCAAAAGAGACACACTTGACCATCTACTAGATGCGTCAATCAATACCATGAAATACTTAAACGGCCCGCACGGTGGGTGGATCGGCCCACATATATCACCATTTTCTAAAAACATTGGTGATTCATTGCCTACTTTTGCTGGTGATGGCCGAGTTATAAGTTTTCCTTGAGAACATGCATTACATGTAAACTCGCCCGTTTGCAAAATTTTTCCGTTTTTCAACGGACGACCATTCGAATTTTGCACTATCTTTCTCATCATGACTGAACGAGGATGTCCTAGCCTCTCATGCCATATTTTAAATGTATCAGTCAACTTCATGTTTACCATGGCATAGGACTCAGTCATGGTTATTTTCGTACAATATAGTCCAGAGGATAACATTCTTAACTCTTCCAATATATGTTTCCTCTCGGACTTAACGCAAAGAAATTCAATGCCATCTTTACTCATAGTCTCAATATGATATCTATTTCTTCGGATATCCTTAAAACTTAACAAGTTTCTATGAGACTCGGGGGAATACAATGCATCACTTATTTCAAATATTGTTCCCCCTGGCATTGGAAATTTCGCTCTTCCAGAGCCCATAATAATCTTTGCATTACCAGATATTGTACTTACGCTTCCAGCGTAATCTTTTATTTGAGACAGGAGAAATATTTCTTATCTTTAATTATCGTGTGCGTTGACGCACTATCTGCCAAACACAAATCTCCATCCATAGTCTCAAAGTTTGGCATTTTCTGAATATAAAGTATTCATAAAACATATATTATTAAACATCAAACATGACAAACATAACATATATCTTACAACAAAAGATATAGATACTATAATACAGTCTATTTATATCACCTCGATCTACATCACTCATCGATACTCTCTGGCTCAACCAGAAAGTCTGATACGTCGAGATGAGTATCATCGTTCAAACCATGAAAGGATGGCCCAGGTTAATCATAGATGAAGTTTGTTTCACCTCTTCCTTTCTCTTTTCCCTTTTGGGATTCTTTATACAGATCGGCTAAATGTTTTGGCGTACGACAGTTACGTACCCAATGACCTTTCATGCCGCATCTGTAGCAAACCTTTCCCGTTTGCCTTTTATCATCCTGGCCCTTTTCATTCCTTTCATTTTCGTGGAAGTCTTTATTATTTCTTTCATCATAGGGGCGGAATCTTCTTCCTCGTCCTCTTCCACGACCATGATAACGGTTTCCACCACGTCCACGACCTCGTCCTCTTCTATTATCATAACTGGATGATGCAACATTCGCTTAGGGAATGGAGCAGATCCAGTGGGACGAGCTTGATGGTTTAAAGTCACGAGTTGATTATTCTGCTCCGCTACAAGGAGGACTTGCATCAACTCCGAGTAACAGGTATATCCATTCACCCGGTATTGTTGCTGCAGGATTACATTTTCAGGATGGAACGTGGAGAGAGTTTTCTCGATCATATCATAATCACTTATTTTCTCTCCACATAACATCATCCTCGAAGTAATTCCGAACATCGCAGAATTAAACTCACTAACACTTTTGTAATCCTGGAACCGGAGATGGATCCACTCGTGTTTAGCTTTCGGTAAGATCACATATTTCTGGTGATCGAACCTCTCTTTCAAAGATTTCCAGAGGTCATAAGGATCCTCTTTCGTAATATATTCATCCTTTAAACCATCATGGATGTGGTGTCGTAAAAATATCATGGCTTTAGCTTTTTTCTCATCCGACACTGTTTTCGAACTATCGATGGTTTCCAAAAGCCCGTTTCCTCTCAGGTGCATCTTTGCACCCACTGCCCAGGTCATATAATTATTTTCCGTAATATCCAGGACATTAATTTCGAGCTTTGTCAAATTAGACATGATAACTGTTTTCATAGAATAATAATATAAATATAGTAAATACGAGAGTTTAAATGCATAATTTAAATGCAGAAACGCATAAAATAAAAGCATAAACTTAAATTGCAGAAATTTAAATAGCATAAATAAAATCGGGAGACTCAGCCTACCACATGATCCGAGGAGTCATAAACTATTAACTCACATGTAATAGTGAGGGATATATAAATCTGTATTTATATATTATATATTTTATGTTTGGAGAAAAAAGATTCAACGAGAGAGATAAAGATATTATATGTTGTTTTGTTATTGTTGTATGGGAGAGAAAAATGAGATATAAAACTTATTATCTTGTTATTGATTTCTACGTGAACTAAACTTACAGCAAATGGGTGATGCACCTATTTATAGTAAGGTGAAAATATTAAAATAATAAAAACGGTCATTTCAGTCGGTCAAAAAAAGATCTAGAGAATCATTATTTTATTGGATGTTTATTTTCAATTGATGTTTATCTTCGACAATTTGATATTTTTATATAGAAAGTTTGAAACATATCCATATAATTTAGATATTCGAAGATTGAGAATAAGCCCGTTCACAACATTTAAAGGCCCATTAAGAAAAGTTTAGTGTAGTTTTGTTGTATCCCCCAAAAATTGCTGCAAAAAGTTTTTATCACCAGCCGCCGCTCATGTTGTTGTGGATCTTGGAGTTTTGGGAACGGCCTCCTTTGTCCTTGTACGTATTTCTTGAAGACTGCGACTTTCTGCCTCCCCTGGCCGCTGCCATGGCTCTGCGTCTTTGTTTGCCCAGTTTTTTGTCCAGCTCCTGAAGCAAAGGAAGGTTCATATTTGTTAAGTTCACTCAAAATACTCTCTTGAGTTACTTACTAATAAAGATACTAACCTCATCTCTACCAGCTTCATCTCCACTGCTTTCTCCTTTCTCATTATCATCCAACTCAGCTTCTTCCTCGACTCCACCTGAACTTTTCTGCTCCTACAACATCATACCGAGCACAACAGTGGTTTAGCACGAGGAGGATGAGCAAAAGCAGATAATATCTCCACTCTGTTCATGTTTCAGTTATAAGATGAACATGGAAATTTTAATACCTTCTCTTGCAACTTTAATGATTTCATTTCATTTAGGTTTTCTTCTTCATTTGACTCGCAAGTTTCCTCTTCATCATCAGACTCCTCATCCTCGTCAGAATCTTCACTCTTCTCCATCTCACCTTCGATAAACTACATAAGACAGAAACCACATGTTCATTCTATATTCCATTCACCGACAAACAGAGAGAGAGACCAGTGCTGCACATTAAAACATAACTAACGCATTAGGCCGTCTATAAGTCAAAATACTCACGCAATACCTAGAAGCAATCGATTATATATATGGTTCTTAAGTATATACAGCCCCAGAGAGATAACTAGTGTCATCACTGAGGTTATAGGCTCACATACTTTATCGAGGTCATTCTGCTCCTTTTTAGTGAAACCACTAGCTTCTAGTTCTCTATCCAAGGCATTGGCATCTTTAGTTATATCATAGAAAGATGGTCTGCTGTTCTCATCCACTTCCACCTCTGTCTCATCCGCCTCGTCCCTATCTTCTTGGAAAGTCATATTAAACCTGGAAGAAAGGACCAGAGTTCACAGAAATAGAGAATGTAAGGAACTATAAGAATGATGATATATAAATAAATAATCAATTGGTAACTAACCTTTTCCTGAAAAACTTGAATATGCATTCGATATCACGGTCAAAGTACCTGAAAGACAAAAAAAAAAAAAAATACATAAACAAAACAAGAACACAGCATGGAAAATGAAAAGAGAGGACTGAGGCATGATCCAGAGATGAGAGACATCACATACATCTGTGCATTTTGGTGTGAAACAGATACCATTTGTGGGAAGTCAATCATCGTAATCTTCTCATCATCATCAATCTGTAAACAAAAGGTGTCAATGAAAATCACAGGAAAAAGCTAGTATGATTAAATCACTCATATAAGAGGCTGCTTCAAATAGATGCATGCAATTTTCAGCATAAGTAACTTACAAATACAAGGCATTAATCAACTAGATAAATCAAAAGTATCTCACCATGATGTTGAATTCATTGAAGTCACAATGAATTAGACCATGCTCAGCCAAACGAACAACAATGCCTATAATCTTCTCGAAAACTGTCTCAGGGTTCTGTAATTGCTTCACCTGAACCCTGTCATAAATGATAATGTGAAAGATGTGATTCACAGCAGCAAGGTTCTCACTGTTTCTTAGTGGGTAAGTGAAGCAAATGGATCAACCTTCTAGTACCAGTAAATAGATATGCGGGTAAGTACTTACATGGGGTAGCCTTGGACAAGAGACATGATAACGCAGTGCCTATTGCAGTCAATAGCTTTTGGAACCGGAAAGTCATGTTCTTGCAAAGCCTGCTCATTCGGAAAGCGAAACAAAAGTTTAGACCAAAAGATGATACGGCCACAAGAATAGTGTTACTAAATCAATGGAACGAGGCAGCAACCTTCATAAAAGCAAACTCCTTGAGAGCAGCAAGACGGGAGAGATACAACCAGCTGAAACTACTGCGATGCCTCAGGTAGTCACGCTTAGATTTGACAGCTCTGAAGGAGGTTCTCCCTAGTCTATGCAGCTTCATTGCCAGAATAGTTCCGTCTTCCTGAGCCACCTCAAATATGTCTACAAATATGCAAACAACCCATAACTATCAGCAACCGGCCAGTCTCTCTTCAAGACACCAATGGATCGAAATAAAAGACTTACCAGACTCTTTGCCAACCCCAATCTGACGACCAACACCGGTAAAGACACCACGGTTGACCAATGTTTTAATGGCAAGAAAGTCGTAACCCAGATAAGTGAGTCGGAATCCATCATCTAGACAGACAATAGAGACTGAATTTCTAAGACTGACAAGCAGAAAAAACTACTCATATGAGACTCTACTCACATTTAGATCTGTCGTGATGCAAAAGCTTATACTTGAGCAAGTTCTTCAGGACCTTGTAAGTGCCTCCATGTCTGTGAAATGTAACAGGTATGTGAGTTACACAATATGTTTCATCAAAACAAACAAGCATCAAGATGAGTGCATACTTTAGACCAGCAATGCGATCTACGAGCTCAGAAGGAACAATCTCATGCTGCAAACACGTCAAAGAAAGTATTTTCAGAGGATAAAGTCAATAAACCCTAAACCCTAAAATTCAATCCCAAAAAAAAGGACAAGAGAAGACTGACGTTTCGCATGCCCATCTCCACAGCAGTGAGAACTCGAAAATCATCTTTGGATAGATATCTCAACACATTCACATCAAGCTTCATCCTTTACCCTTTCTACTCTGATTAAAAAAAAAAAAAAAAGATTATAAATTTATCAAATCGATGTAATAGTGAATGAAACCCTAGAGCTGCAAGTTCAGGATAACGCTAATTACAATTAAAGCAATCAACAAGGCCCTTTACGAAACAAGTAGACGCAGACTATATACGATTTAAATTCAGAATACTCTAGGTAAATAGTTCCGACAAGAACGGAGATAGTAAGGTCTGTCGATGTGTACAAACCTGACGGAGAAAGCTTATGTCTAGAAACGAAACGCCCAAGGTGCGATGCGAAACAAACTTTGAGAGACGGAGCGCGGCGCAAAGGGAAGAATAAGTTTTTCTCGTGAACGCCGCCCAAATCTCAAGACCAACAATTATTAATCTGATTAAATTAGTTTGGATTAATAATAATAGAGCTATTTCTTTTAACTGATCACCAAAGTCGTTGTAGTATAGTGGTAAGTATTCCCGCCTGTCACGCGGGTGACCCGGGTTCGATTACCGGCAACGGCGAGTTTCTTTTTAAATATTACGTCTATTAAAATTATAGAAAGAAGTTTGGCTTCGTCCAGGTTCGAACTGGAGACCTTCAGTGTGTTAGACTGACGTGATAACCGACTACACCACGAAACCAATTTGTTTCTGTAAACACTTAAAGAGATATATCACTATATGAGTTGAATGGTTCTGCTTATCTGAATTTATTCCAAGGATAAGCATGGTGTAGGTATTGCTAGCATCTTACTGTTTGTTTATCGAATTTCTTTTGTGTTTAAAAATATTGTCATCCTATGCATCTTTTGGTTGTCAAAGTTGATATCAACTTTGAGAGAAGTCCACTTAAAAGACCGATGACGAGTATACAGAGTGCAAAGATAGAATATTGCTGAAATCTTCCACATTTATGCATAACTAACCAGAAAAACAAGAAAGTTCATATGCCCAACAAATTGTACCAATATTCAAAAAATCACTAAGCAGTAACTACGCGATCTATAGAGAATAAGCGATTAAGTGGATTATACGGGACTTAGGCGGAGCATATTCGTTAACAAATTAATGATACATATATATATATATATATATATATTACATTTATATAAGATATTTTAGGTTTTAGGTTTAAATATAAAATTATTTTGATAAATTATCAAAATTAAATATACAAAACAAAAGAAATTTTATAAATTTATAGATTTATACTAACATTATTACTTATTTAAACTGATTTATAAGAATCAATTGCTAATATACTCTTGATCCAAAAATTCTATTCTCATATACTCTTTTCTTTTAATTCGAAAAATAAATAAAAGCTCAATTGACCCTTAATGAATTCACTTATTTACGGAACATACCATTTAACCTAATTCAACTTCATTCTCCTAAATTATAGATCCACGTTTCTTTTTCTTTTTCTTTTTCTCATTCTCTTTTATCTTCTTCAATACTACTCTCTCTCTCTATTGTTCTACTACTCTCTCTCTCTATTGTTCTTATTTTCCTTCTCATTTTTTCTTCTTCTTTCTCTTTATTCTTCTCCTCCTCCGCCTTTTTCTCTCTCTTTCTTCTCTTCTGTTGTTGTTTCTTCTTCGTGTTCCTCTTTTGTTTTCTCTTCATCTTCTTTCTCTGTCGCATTTTCCTCTTCCTTCATCTCCGCTTCTTCCTCCTTCTCTTCCTCTGCCTCATCTTCCTTCTTCTCTGCATATTCCTCCATCTATTCGTTCCGTCATTTTTGATCTATTTTTTTTCTATTTTCGATTTTTAAGATCTAGAAAAGCGGATATCAGAATAGAACACGAAAGTAAAATTACAAACCCAGAAAAAACAATTTTACCAAGTTATACTATCGTGTAACTTGGTAAAACTGTATAACTAAGTTATAGTTTTACCAAGTTGTACATTTGCCAAGGTACAACTTGGTAAAACGGTATAACTAGGTTATATTTTTACCAAGTTGTACCTTGACAAATATATAACTTGGTAAAACTAGAATCTAGTTATACTAAGTTATACCATCTTCTATGTATAACTTAGTAAAACTAAGACATAGTTATACCAAGTTTGTACTTCGGAAATGGTGTAACTTGGTTCAAATTGGTTTCTACTTTTACTAAAATTCAAAATTCAAATTTTGAATTTGATACATAAAATTCAAAATTTAAATTTTCAATTGAGGAGAAAAAACATAAGGGCAAATTAGTAAGTAGAGAGTATGTTAGAATTAGTAAGAACACGACAGAATAAATTTTGCCTCATTAAAAGTATCTGAGCATTTTACCCGATTTATAAGAACCGGTTTGAATCGTATAATATCAGATTTTAAGAAAATTGTTTTGGCTATGACCGATTTGTCGCGGCGCCGCCTAGACTGATTTTTGGAACTATGAATTGTACTGTGACCATCGAAAAGATTTAATAGTATTTTAAAAGATTTTTGTAGTTTTTATTTGCGATTTTGAATATTTTTTAGTTAGTTTAGATAGTTTATCTAGATTTTATTTAGATTTTTGAATAATTTATATATTTTGAGTATTTTGATAAATTTTTTAAGTTTACTTTTTTATATTTTGGTGATTTCAGACATTGGTTATGATCCGATCCGAACTGAATTCCGAAAGAACCAAACCCAATCCAAAAGTTAATAAAACCAGAATTAGACTTATGAGCAATAGTATCGAAAATCTAAATCAACCGACACGGCATCCTAAGTTTGACTTTGGTCTATAACAGATTGATAAACGGGCTGGGCTTAAATGCAAGCCGTCTAAATTAGTCAAAGCCCATTTCAACCTAACGGCTAGTTTACATTGGTTTACGGCTCCTTCATTTCCGTTTAGACGCAACGGCTACTTTCTTTTTCTGAAGAACTTTCTAACGTCATCCTTTTTCCCCCCACACCTTTTAATACTTACCTAAGAGCCTCACACTTGTTTCTCTCTGTCTGGTTGGCCTTTTTATTCTTTCTTGCCCCACTCCTCAAATTGAGATTTGATTTCTTTGTCTCTCAGTACAGCTTTCCTTGTTGTCATCTTACAAAAAAAAAAAGGATCAAAATCAAAATGGAGACTCCATTATCATCAAGAAGAGTCGCTGGATCTCAGGCTATCTTTCCTACCAACAACTCTGATTCGTTGAGTATGTCTTATCTTTCCAAAGTAGTTTCTTTAAAGCATATTAATGATACAAAGTAGATAAATTGATAGATAGGTTCTGTTTCGATCATCTTCTTCTTTCTGAATCTAATCTTTTCTCATCAATTCTGGCTCAGGAAAAACAGAGGATTCAAGCTTCTCTCAAAGGAAGAACATCAACAGATCGGCACTCATCGACATAACCAACGACTCACCGATCGTGGGTCTAGCGATGCAGACTCCTCCTTCAGGGTTGGCGTGTAAGAGACAGAACAGCAGAATCATCAAGAGCACGCCTGGTTCTGGTGAAGCTCTTCTGAGAGGACAAGTCAAAACCCTTTTGGAAAAGGTCGAAGAAGGAACAGAGCTCACACATTCAATAAAGCCTCTCCCTTTCATCCATCTCGTCACTTCCCCGATGAGACTTCTCGCCCCAACTCCAGCAAACACTCCCCTGTTTCCAAACTTTTCAGATGATAAAGTGCAGATTAAGATCGCATCTCCCGTTATCGCCGGACACTTGAGAACATCTCAAGTAAGCTATGTTAGTGGGACTTTGAAGGGAAGTGAGATATTTGAAGAGAAGGAAGAAATGAGTATGAGCATAAGTCGTTCTTTGCTTTTTGATTTCACGGATAAGCCAGCACTATGGGATGAAGAAGAAGAGGTGGAGATGACTCGAGCTGAATTTGCAGGGAAACATAGTAGATTTGTGTACAACAGTGAAGATGATGAGATTGTAGAGGCCAAAAAAGTTTGCTACTGAAGAAGAAGAGTCCCCTAATCAATCAATAATTTCCCCAATATTGTATTGGGCTGCCTTTGTATTTTTGGTCATGAAAGAGTGATCTAAACACAGTTGAGACGAACAAGAGAAAGTTCGTTTTTCACAATAACAGAAGCACGTTCCAACGAACCTCTCTAGTCTCTACTCTCTCTGCGTATCTCTTATCTTCGCAAAGTTACGTTTTGTGTGTAGTAAAAGCCGCCCAACACATACATGTTTTAACCAAGCGCTCGTAGCTCGGAGGTAAAGGAGGTACCGTCCGCCACCCGGATTCGGAGGTACCGTACCGCTCGTAGCTCGTAGCTCGGAGGTACCGTCCAACACATTAGGAAATTGTACATAGTATATATAAGGATAATCATCAATATAAATGATTACAATAATTATTAAATGTACTATCATAATATCCTTGATTGATGATTATGCCTAATTGTACTTGGCTTTAGTTTTAGGATTGTGCAGTCCTAATTCGTTTAGGAATTGGTGTGCTTGTTATAAATTAATAAGTACCCACCTATTCAAGTGGAGATTTAAATCAACAAATATGGATCTCAAAAGGAGGAAGAATGGAAAGGAAAACGAAGTTGGAGGTGCAATTAACAAATTACCAGAGGATCTACGTTGTCACATCTTGTCTTTCCTCTCAACAAAAGATGCAGCTTTAACATCGGTTCTGTCCAAGAGCTGGCGAGATTTGTTTACATTAATACCTAGTCTTGATCTTGATGACTCCACCTTTATGCCTGATGAAAGACCCGAAGAATGCGAACGGACTAGTTTCATGGAGTTTGTGAACAGAGTTCTTGCTCTTCACTCCAATTCTCCCATTACGAAATTCTCTGTCAGATGCCATAAAGGTGTAGACAGCTATCTTGTTGGGGACTGGATAGTGAAAGCTCTGAGGCGTGGAGCAACAGATGTTACCTTAATATTACTCTTCCCTTCGCGCCTACTATACACATGCACTCATCCTAATATCTTCTTCCATGGCCAAAACTTGATTAAGTTAAAAGTAGGATGTGGAGGACTCGGTCCATTCCAACACAGTTTGTTTCGTGAAGACGTTATCTTTACAAAACTTAGAACGTTGCATCTCAATTCCATTGATATCAGTCGTCATTATGGAGATGTCATATTTGCTCGGCTCCTATCTAAATGTCCCGTGCTTGAGGAGTTGATTGTAAATTGTATAAAATGGCACGGTTGGAAATCGGGTGCATCAGTGTCTTCCTCGACCCTCAAGAGACTAACTATTGATTGTGAACATTATTACCATGAATCGGACTATATGTTACGGCACGGTCCAGATGAGGAAGATAGGTAAGTGAAGTCATATGTAATAGCAAAGTTACATTTTTTTTTTGTAAACGTCCATGTTGTTTGGAACTTTTAACACAATTTTTTTTGTTTAATCTTGAGCAGTGATAACCTTGGAGAGCCCCTGGTCGTACCCGCTCACTTTGGTACCCAGAAGCCTCGCTATGTTTCATTTGATACTCCAAACCTCATCTACTTAAACTACGCAGATTTTGTTGCGTTGAACTATCCGCTTGTCAAATTGGATTCACTCGTCGAAGCTAGGCTCGATGTTGGACCGAACCAAGGTCAGATGCGTGCAAGAGATTCAGACGAATTTCAAGCTCCTTGGGATGCCACCAATCTTATCATGGGAATACATAATGTCCAAACCCTGCACTTAACTTCTGATACGCTTGAGGTTTTCTCTTTCTTCCCTTTAATTTAATTAATTATTAGTTGTTACTCATGCATTTCATTGCATGGTCCAACTAGTTTTATTTATGTTGTACATGTTTTCAGGTGATTGCAGACTTTTGTAAGATGGTTCCGGTATTCCACAATTTGAATCATTTATCTATTGAAAGTGACGATGAACGAGGATGGCATGCCTTGCCTCTCTTGCTCATCAACTGCCCCAGTCTACAAACTCTCGTCTTCCATGTAAGTTACATGCAGAACACGCACAAACTATATATGTTTTAACAATTTGTATGTTACCGTGTCTTTATGCCCCTTCCTTCCTCAGGGTCTGTACCACCGTGTCACGGATGGATGCGGAGATGCTTGTGACTGTATCTCTCCTTGGTCTTCTTCTTCGTGTTTATCATCTTGTCCTGTGAAGATCTTGAATATATTAAACTTTGGTGCAACTTGTGGAGAGATGTCATTAGTCAAGCATTTCCTCAAGAAAATGCCTTTGCTTGAACAACTGGCCATCGTATTAGACTTGGATGCCTCCTTAGAGGAGGACTTGCATCTCTCTCAAGTCTTCGAGGATCTGAGGATGGCCCCGAGAGCTTCACCAAAGTGCAAGTTGGAAGTCGTTAACTATTAGTAGTTCTGGTTTGAATTCTTTCTGTAGCCAATAATACCTTAATGTCCCTTCGTTTAAGTTTTAATTATTTAATAAAATCTTTCTCAACGGGTCTATCAGTAAACTCTACTTGGATTGACGTTCATATGATCAGTTAAAAACAAAACCATCAGAGAGACTTTCGTTACAAACAATAATGCCTAGAATGTAGCCAAGATCAGACTAAAAGATGTCCAATAACAGAAAACAAAAGAGTAACTAGTGTTAAAAGTGAACCGATAATTAATGACTTGTTGAAGTAGTAGAATCAGAGATCAGCCTTCATGTTTGAGTTGGTAGTATCAACGAAAAGAGATCTCCACCTTGCACTTGGGAGATGCTCTTGGAAGCATGAGCAGGTGATTGGTGATTCTTAACTTCTCCTCGTCACTTATGCCTCCCAATGAGTGAACTTTGAGCAGTTCAAGATGTGCTAATTTGCCTAAGAAGTGCTTTATTTGCTCCATTTCTCCTTCAGCTCCATCGTCCCACATGTTTATATCCATGAACTCCACAGCACACGACGATAGACAAGAATACTCGGAAACACACTCGCAAACATAATCAAGTGACTCAGATTTTTGAGCGTAATGCAAACCTCCCTGCAGCACCAAGGGAAGACTATTGAAGATTTGAAAGTATATCATCATCTCAATGGTTTTGATAATTCAAGGAACTTACCTCGATGTGAAGGGTCTTGAGATTTGGAGTCTTGCTAAGCAAAAAGGGAAGAAATCGCCAGCAAACTCGCATGTCACTATGTCTCATAGTTAAGTGATGCAGGTTTTCAAACAAGGGAATTGATTCACGGAAGAAGTAAAGCGTCTGTAATCAGTGAAAATCAACTAACTAGTCAGCGCAAGTAAGTTCATCAAACATTGCCCATCATATATGTAACATCCTACGAATCTTAAGATGCAATTCCATTATCAAAGACATACCTGAAAAGTAGACGAAGATGACAATGTTAGGGACTTTACATTCTTTATCCCCTCAATGAGGTTTGTGGGATTACTTGATAAACGGTCAGGATCCTCTAAAAGTTCTCCAAACCATTCCCTATCTTCCACCACCTGAAGATATAGTTTAGCTTCTTCAAGTGACTCCAAGTTGACCACTGTATAGGCATCAGGAACAAAGTTGGTGTAGTCTAGGTATCTGAGACTTGGAGTTTGGAAACTAATCTCCTGATAATCAAGGCCATCAAACCCACCTTGCATTCTACGAGTAATAGTAAGTCGTTGAAGAGAATTATTAGACAACATCCCTCCCCATCTCCACGTTTCCCAAAACCAACCATTTATTGTTAGATCTTTAAGCGTAGGGCAAGCTGACAGAAACGCCTGAAACGCACAATCACCAAAGGCATGGAAGCGGACAGAGTCGAGAACAAGAGTTTCAAGGGCGGGTAGAGCAGCAGTTGCGGGGACTTCACTGATCACCAAGTGACGCCCTAGTCTAAGCATACCAACACTACTGCTATTGAACAACTCCAAGGGAAGTGGAGCACCATTATTACCATGAATGTGTAAACTAACATCCACCACCCCACGCTTCAACACATCACGTAACCACTGTGCGATGTCAGCTGGATCAAGAATAGCTCTTGCCTTCAACGAGAACCTCCTTACAAATTGATTATCTTCCAGCAAACCCAATCTCTCACTTACAAACTCGGAGAACGTACCATGAAAGTCATTTATGTCGTCGAAGTTGAGTGATCCTACAATGGTATGTAGGTTCCTGAATCTTTTTGCAAGAGTCAACACACGTGCATCTTCCTTTGCACCATTAAAGCCCATGATCACGTTCAGCGTTTCATCTGCTAGACCACTCATTCGGTCCATCTTCTTGCACCAATGCGTTCCGTTGGGTACTTCAAACAGGACGCTAAGAATTCTACAAGAAGATGAAGACGAAGTAGAGACGTATGAATAAGATAGATGAAGCTCTTCTTTCGAGAAACCTTGAGAGGGAGAGGGAGCGTGACGAGAGAAAGAAAGCGATTCTTTGATGTATCTAACTGATGGGAACTTGTGTCTCGCTTCAAGAAGAAAAGAGTGCTTATGACTTATGAGGAAGTTATTAAACGCAGCGTTTTGGATTTGTTTTATCAACGTTTATTGATTTTTGCCAAGCCCTCTCGAAACTTCATCTCCACTCAAGTTCTTTTCTTTCTTTTTTGGTGTTTTAGCAAAATCACAGATAGTTTGATAATATATATAATTACAAGGTTTTTTTGGACCAAAAATTTATAAGTTTAATTTGCTAATGATCGCATTATATATTGTTCATTCACATATTTCGACCATACACAACCCGAGACACGTTTCATCTTCTTTTTTCTTATAAAAGACCATGTGTTATACACATAAAAGATTCATTTTTTAAGAATGGAGACTTCTATTTTTCTTTTTTCTTATCATGTGGTTATTATTAAAAAAGGGTCAACTTTGCGCAGGCTGTTTGGGTATTGTCCTCTGTTCCTATGCCTCCCTCGGGCTCGTGGTCTTGATTTATTTTTCTCAACCGGCAGCATTTGATATCTTGCAATAAAAATAAAAATCTACTGCCTGAAGTGGGCCACCGATTCCCCTGGATCTTACGGCATATATGAAAGACTAGAAATAACTTTTACTTTGAACATACGAGATTGGATCCAGCTGTGATTCTAGATAAGGCTAAGACAGAAGCTGAAATATGGAGAAATCTTCAGATCTCGACGCAAGATATGGTCTCCTCTTCTGTAGACCAGAATCTACGCTCTCAGGTTTGGTCTAAACCTCCTGGTAATTGGGTTAAGTGCAATATCGCTTCTTCTTGGGTTTCCAGTGCGAGTCATAGCGGTGGTACTTGGATTGTTAGGGATACTGCAGGTTCCGTGCTGTTTCATAGGAGAAGATCCTTTAGTGAATCAGATACCGCTTTGTTGGCGGATCTCATTTCACTATAGTGGTCTGTGGAAGCTATGGTTAGCTTAAAGATTGACGAGGCGATGTTTAAAACCTCGCCTGGTGTACTTAGAGAAGCTTTCAGCAGAAGTTCATCAATTCCTTATGTCAATCAATTGGTCTCAGAGATTCTTCAGTGTCTTAACTTCTTTTCGGACTGGAGGCTAGATCATGTAGAGAAAGAAGGTAACAGAATGGCTACTTTGATTGCTCATAGTGTTATCTCTGATCAACGACTCCAATCCTATGTAGCTACATGTGGATCTTCTTGGCTCCATCATCTGTTAGCACAGGAATCGGCTACGTTCCCCCCCCCCCCCC
>NC_027748.1:18196659-18198644 GCF_000695525.1 Brassica oleracea var. oleracea
CCCCCCCATAACTTGCCTCCTTTGCTGTCCTCTTTATTGCAAAGAGTGTTGACTGTATTACCACCTATTGGTGGTTGTTACTTTTTGAATTTTGTTGATGTGGTTTGTTGCTCTTAATTTGTTACATTGGTTTGTAAACATTTGAGGCCATGTTCTCACCGGAGTTTTCACCCCTACTTTAGAATGATAATTTCAATGTTAAAAAAACACTATGAGTTAGTGTATTTGTTTGTCAATATCAAAATTGTGTTGAACGATAAATAAATCTTCAAAATGAATAATATGCAAAGCTTATAAAACTTTAAATTCGGCTAAGTATAAAATATTTAGCAAATGTATCACTTTAGATATTTGGCTTAGAATTTGAATTTGAATTTTATTAATGGGACATCATGTCAATTAAAGTTTGTTGACTTGGTCAAAACCATAATGTTACTTTGCAAACTAACGTACTGAGTTATGGAAACCAATTTACATTATTACAATTGAATGATACCTTAGCTGACTCCACTATTGCATAACGTGTACTAATCTTTTCTATGTTAAAAAGAAGAGAGCACTTGTGTAGAAGGTAACACACAGGAACAAAGTCGGTGATATGGAAGAACGTGAAAACTATATGTCTCGCACTCCAACAACACACGACATTCAATTAATGTATGGTTAATGTATGGCACGTTGTTTCAACCTTCCCTGGGCCAAAGAAGCTATAATCAACAACCTTCGTATTAGGGTCCTAATGGTTTAAACGCAACGGTTGCGATTGCGGGTACGGGAGTTTGTGGATGCGGGTAGTTGCAGTTTTCAAACGTTATTAAGCGTTTTGTATGACTGATACAACGTTTGAAAATTATTGCGCTTGCGGGATATTTGTGACTGGTTGATTATAAGATATTGCAGCGGTTTAATAAATAAATCACACATATTAACATATTATAACATTAAAAAATATAAAAAACATACTATTGTAATAAAATATAATAATTATCAATATAATATGATTAATAAAAATATTATGTTTATTTATAAAAAATTAAATTAGTTGAAAGTTATAATTTTAATAAAATTTGTTATGAAGATTTTTATTAAATTTTTTTTAAAAATATTTTATTTCATTTTTTATGTGTATATTTTATATATGTGTGTGTATAAATGTTAAAAAATTCTAATAAATAGTTAGTTTAAAGTTTTTATAAAGCAAAATTTGATATTGTTTGGGAATTTTAATTAATACTAGATTTTGACCCGCGCTTCAAAAGCGCGGGTTTTTTTCCAAGTAATAATAATGTTTGATATGAATTATTATTTTAGTTTTGATGTTTCGAAGTACATTATTAAGTTACAAAATTATATAATTTATAAAATATTTTATTTTAGAATTTATACGTACATTCTTATGTTACAACGTCATCATTTCATTTTGTGTGTTTTTTGTAAGAGTTATATTTGTTGAGTTGATGAGACAAAAATTTTACTTGGCAGATTTTGAGCTAATCTAATAGTATATAATTGTAGAATTTTTAATAGTTTTAGCAGTGTTTTCATACGTGACCCAAACTTACAGTCTCAGAAGTAAATCATGTGATTCATATATAATCTGGTATAAATTTTGTTAAAACCTTATATATAAAAATCTGATAAAACTCGGTTAAAACGTAAAAATCTATCATTGACCCACTATCCAATATTGGTTGATCCGATAAAATCCCATATAAATTGACTCGTATTATGAGTCTCTTTGTTTAACCTATTTTAGCTAACTATTAACAATTTATTTTTATCAAACAAAATACATTAATTTTATTTATAAATATTCTGACTTACAATATTTTTAAACTATAAATCAAAATTTATTATTTCATCTTTAATATTTTGAAATTTTATATTTTAAAAGTAAAGTATATTATAAATATATGAATATGTGTTATGATGTATGTATAATTATTTTAAAATAGATTACAAATGATATATATATATATATATAT
>NC_027748.1:18198740-18201693 GCF_000695525.1 Brassica oleracea var. oleracea
ATATATATATATATATATATATATAATTTTAGTAAATTTAATTACGTAAGAAATGAATGTATGAGTACCAATAAAGTGATACAATTCAGAATATTTTTCTTAGCTAAAATATCTTCAAAATCTATTCTAATATATAGCATTTATGATCGATATAAATTTGAATATTTATATTCTTAATGTTGGTAGGATATATTTATTAACAGTAAATAGGTATGTTTGGTAAGTTGCTAGACAAAAGAATAAATGTGTACATCTCATCTAAATTTTAAAATGTTTTGCGAGAACCATATCAACATGATACAAAATCAATTTGGTAGATTAATTGTAAAAAAGCTAATAGTCACGAAAATATATGTTTTTGCATTTATTTATATATTTTATTTTAAATTAAAATTCATTTGGAAGAATTTAATAATTTGTGAGAACCATTAATTATATCATATAATATTTCATGAATCTGACAATATATAGATTTATTAAGTTTAAAAAATTATAGTTTTGAGATTACATATAATCTATATAGGGTTTAGGTGTTTTTGGTATTGGGTTTAGTTTTTATTTAAAACTTAAGAAGATGTTGAAATAAAAATAATAATGAAAACAGTGTTTTGTTATCTATTCATGTAGCCTACAAAAATACAAAGTGGACCAAAATATTGATTTAATTCTTATAGTCCAAAATGAATCTTGAGTTAGTTGTGGACCTTGTGGCATGTATCAAAAGTAATAATAGTCTATGTGCTCTATAACACTAATGGTTTTTATGTGAATAAGTCAAATTTGAATAAGAGTATTGACATCATATATATTGCATTCTCCATTGTCCATAGTTAAAGAGAAACATTAAAAACACGTTAGGCAAACATTTGACATTGCAGGAGCATTTCCATATTTTTGTGTATTATAAGGTCTACCAAATAAAATATAGAAGTGGTTAGGATTTGATATCAACGTGTATTAAAAATGTGGGCCTAATAAATAATAAGTTGTGATTAAATTATTGTTAGAGAAATATATGGTAACATATTGTTAGTATAAATTTAAGGTAAGACCAAAATATTAGTAATCTAATGAAAGAGTCCAAACAACTTGTATAAGTAGATTTTTTCAGAATGATTCTATTTTAATAGAATAGATATAAAATATGTATATATTTTTATTTATAATATTTCCATTTTAAAATTTTAAAATATTTTTGAAAATAATTTTATATTTATTTTTCTATCCGCAACCGCAAACGCTAGCTGGAACCAGATTTTGATTTTAAGAGGTTCAGAGCGGTTTGGAGCAATTTGTAACGGTTTGTATGATTGTTTCAAAACACTGTCAACCGCTACCAACACAAAAGTTGCATTCGCGGGTTGTAACGGAAAAACCAGTCAGGCGCTTAGTGTGGTTTTCTTACCAAATTGTACACATTACAAATATTTTTTAATTAATCAGAGACATTTGTGTCGAATCTCAGCTAATTCTCCAAAAAGACAGTAGCAATGAATAATCCGATTCCAAATTATCAAATGAAACTTGAAACATAGCTCTATGTCATCTAGCCAAGTAGCAATAGCTTTATTTCCACTAGAGATCGAACTCAAAACCGAAAGTTTACGTTTACCCCCCAAATTAGCCTTTTATCCTTCACCTACAATCAGCCCTGATGACTTCTCAACGTAGTCCGGTATAATCCTAAGCAATCATATCCAGCAAATTTATTTTACATTATCGTAACATATATTGCTCTCTTTCAAAAATTTGTCTACAACCCAAGAAATTTCCTTTTCTTTACTTTTCCACAAGATATTTGCCATCTTTCTCCCCTTCTAATTCTTGATAAGTTTTTCTATTACTACCATCAATTGTACCAATACCATATTGCAAACTAACCAATATTTGGAAGTTTATATACTAATTTGACTATATATTATGTTACTATACTGTTTTGAATATTGTCCTAGGGCAACATTATCGCCGTCGTTAGCTTTAGTCCTTAGGGAGTATATGATTTAATTTAAATCAAATTTGCATCATATACGCTGGGACGCGTCCGTTTTGTCCTTAGCTAACATATTTTTTTTTGTCCTTAGGTGATACGTGTCGGCAAGGGAATGGTGGAAGAGTTTTCGTTAGGGCAAAATCGAATTGGGATCGAGATCGACATTTCTCGTCTCTCTCCTTCTCTCTCGCGGCGATCGAAAGGGCGATTTTGCTCTCAACGGCACATCTCCTTCGTGACGGTTCTCCCGTCGACGAATCTCCTCCCAAGTCGTCTCCTCTCGACGGATCTCCTCCCGAGGCATCTCTCGGCGGTTCTCACCATGGATCTCTCGGCGCATCTCCTTCTCTCTTGATTCTCTCCGCGGTTCTCTTGGCGGATCTCTCAACCGTTCTCTCTGTGATTCGAAGGTGAAAGGGTATGTGTTCCTCCTCCTTATGATTTGCATGTAGTTGGTTTATGTTTTCGATCTACTTTAGCTGAGGTTTGCATGTATTTAGACTTTGATTGATTTGCTTGCTTTGCAATAGATTTTGGGATTTCGTATCATATATTTTCGTCTCTTTAGTCTTTGAGAGTGTGGTTATTAGATGATAGTGGTATTATGTGATGTTATCGTGTAGATTTAGGGATTTCGATCGTAGATTATAGTTGTGATATAGATTGTGTATGTGAGGTGAGATGAGTTTATCGATTCAGTAGATGTATAATGTGTTCTTCGCATTTGGTAAATGTGTTCTGTTATCGATGAAACTGAGATGTGTGATTATTTGTTGTTTATCTCATGAAACTGAGATGTGTGTTCTTATGTTTCCGAGGTTATTAGGTGAGGTGAGGTTCGATCACCAGGATTGTATTAGCAAGGAGATCAAAGAGAAACAACCATTTCCTCCACAGTTGAAGGTAAACTTCTTTCTCTTCAGCTCGAAAGTAATGTAGTTTGTATAATAGTTAAAACGTCTA
>NC_027748.1:18201803-18205087 GCF_000695525.1 Brassica oleracea var. oleracea
GTACCATTTGGCCTATTATCTCACTGATGGGATTTATCCTGACTGGGCGACTTTTATTCAATCTATCCGTCTACCACAAAGTGAGAAACATTCATTATTTGCTAAAACCCAAGAAGCTGTACGGAAAGATGTTGAACGTGCCTTTGGAGTCCTGCAAGCTAGATTTGCCGTCGTCAGAAATCCATCTAATTTATGGGATAAACAAAAAATAGGAAATATTATGAGAGCATGTATCATCCTCTATAATATGATTGTCGAGGATGAACGGGCAGCAAGGACACAATATGTGGTTCCTGGATTTGAAGAAAGTGAAGAGGAAAGATTTTCCGTCAATATGCCTTCGCCTCTCGGCAATACAATGGATCGTCGAACGAACGTTCGCAATAGACAAGCCCATCATAATTTAAAAAATGATTTGATTGAAAATATATGAACTAAATTTGGACATCTTCCAAATAACATGTAATTTATAAGTTTTTATGAATTTAAAAATGTTTGTTTCCTTTTAATTATGTTTTTTTAATTTTTTTTCTTTTTTTTAAATTTTTTGTTGTTGTAATTTTCTTTTTCTTTCAATTTAATGTTAAACTTCTCTTTTATGTTTTATTTAAAATGTATCTTTTATATCTTATCACACATTAAAATAAATATTATAAAATATGCTAAGATTTTTTTTTTGTCTTACCAATAATCAACAAATTTACAAAAGTCCTTAAGCATTTGTCCCTAACTAAAAAATAATACTAATTTATTCTATGGACAAAATTTTGTAGAACCAATAATGTTGCTCTTATAGTATTTTTCTGTAGTTTTTTTTTTTTTGGATCAATGTATTCTTCTGTAGTTATCATTATGCCGCCAACAGTTTAAACAAAATAGAATAACTTGCAAATGATTTGAACTGCACGTAGTATAATGTATGCGAAAATAAGTTAAGGTTCATGATTGTTTGACCAGAAAAATAAGTTCACCAATTAAACGTGTTAGGCGTAAACATGGAAACGAATCGCATCAGACAGCAATGAGATTTAATTAAAAAAGACACGACGATGATCTGACCATAATAATACATTAAATGACCAAAATACGCTCTTCATCTCCGAGAAGGTCTTATATAAACAAACGAAACTGAGAGCCCAGTTTCAACACAGATCCAAAATAAAACCATCAATGGCGTCAGAAAACAACGGATCCACCGCCGCGGAAACGCCGAGGAAGGTAGCACTCGTCACCGGAATCACCGGCCAAGACGGATCGTACCTGACGGAGCTCCTCCTCGAGAAAGGCTACGAAGTCCACGGCCTGATCCGCCGATCATCGAACTTCAACACCCAGCGGATCAACCACATCTACATCGACCCGCACAACGCCAACAAAGCCCTCATGAAGCTCCACTACGCCGACCTCTCCGACGCATCCTCCCTCCGTCGCTGGCTCGACGTGATCAAACCCGACGAAGTCTACAACCTCGCCGCGCAGTCTCACGTCGCCGTCTCCTTCGAGATCCCTGATTACACCGCCGACGTCGTCGCCACCGGCGCTCTCCGCCTCCTCGAAGCCGTCAGATCTCACACCGTCGACAGCGGTCGTACCGTCAAGTACTACCAAGCCGGGTCTTCCGAGATGTTCGGTGCAACTCCACCACCGCAGTCCGAAACGACGCCGTTTCATCCGAGGTCTCCCTACGCCGCGTCGAAAGTCGCTGCGCATTGGTACACTGTGAACTACCGTGAGGCTTACGGTCTTTTTGCCTGTAACGGGATCTTGTTCAACCACGAGTCCCCGCGCCGCGGAGAGAACTTCGTGACGAGGAAGATAACGAGAGCCTTGGGGAGGATCAAGGTGGGTTTGCAGAGGAAGCTCTTTCTCGGGAATCTCCAGGCGTCGAGAGACTGGGGGTTCGCGGGGGATTATGTTGAAGCGATGTGGCTGATGCTGCAGCAAGAGAAGGCGGATGATTACGTTGTGGCCACGGAGGAGTCGCATACCGTGGAGGAGTTTCTTGAGGTTTCGTTTGGGTACTTGGGGCTGAACTGGAAGGATCATGTGGAGATTGACGAGAGGTACTTCAGGCCTGCTGAAGTTGATAATCTTAAAGGAGATGCTAGCAAGGCTAAGGAGGTGTTGGGGTGGAAGCCCAAAGTTGGGTTTGAGAAGCTGGTGAAGATGATGGTTGATGAAGATCTTGAGATTGCTAAGAGGGAGAAGTTGCTTGTTGATGCTGGTCACATGGATGCTCAGCAGCAACCTTGATTGAGATCGAATCTGGTTCTATAGAGTTTGAAAGTTTCTCTTTTTTTTTAATATATTTTTTTTTTGCTTTGATGATTGTTTTTCTTGTCGTTTTGGTTCTAGTTTCTTGTCGTTTTATATAAAGCATAGTGGATTTTGTATGAAAAGGACAAAAGGAAGCACATCCTCGGTTCTTGCAAGTCTCTGTCTCTCCCAAAGTTACATCAAACAAAGTTGACTCTTTTGCTTTCCCATTCGAATGAGCTCTTAGTCCACATGAAAACATTACATAACTCAAAGATATCACTTAACATTTTAAAGTTGCATCTGGACTCTCTGTCTCAGACACAAATCAAAACTTGCATTTGCGAATATAGTACTGATCACAGAAGCCACATAGTTTATAGTCAGCATTGAACCACATGGAGAGCGACAAAACGCTCCGTTTCCACATGCTATATTTTACTTTACAAGATGAAGGGTTATGTTATGAAACTCACATTGAAATTGAAATTGAGATGGACATGGAACCTATAAAAGTTAACATAGTATCTATAGTACAAAAAGATTCAAGTATGATAGTACATGAGGAACATACATACGTTTACTCAGTACTACTAACTAGTTCTATACTTGAATCATACCAAAAAAAAAAAAAACTTAACGGATTCAAATCTATATATAAAGAAACCGAATGAAATATAGGGGTTATTTATGCTGAATTAATAGTTCAGTTCGAAGTTCTTTTTAATGATAGATTCAATTTTAAGTTATAAATTTATAACGTTCAATAATTAAATGAATTTACTTATGCTGAACAAACAAATATCTGTCACAAAAAGATGATGCAATTTCTCTAAAATTGTTTTTTTTTTCATATATCCGAAGCCAGAATGCTACCTAAGGTAGCTCGAAGCCACCCAGAGCATAACGTAGATTGAATTTTAAGTTATAACGTTCAATAATTAAATGAATTTATTTATGCTGAACAAACAAATATCTATGTCACATAAAGATGATGCAATTTTGTAAAAAAAAAAAAAAAAAAAAAA
>NC_027748.1:18205341-18213308 GCF_000695525.1 Brassica oleracea var. oleracea
GGGGGGTTGGGGAGGGGGAGGAAAGAAGAGGGCTAGAATGCTACCTAAGGTAGCTCGAAGCCACCCAGAGCATAACGTAGCTTATGAGCGAAGACATGACTTCGAAACCTCTTGGTCCTTTGATGAACGGTGGGATCACAGATACCATCAAGAAGGTCCCAATCAGCCACGAGAAGACGAAAGATCCCGTCCTGTTTCATCACAATGTTCAACATGATCAGGTGCCAAAATGCAAAGGTTTTTTGGGAGTATGATGAGCTTTGCTTATTACCCGTAAAGGAAAGACCAAAGCTGGATGAAGTAAAACGTAGGTACTACTGATAACAAAACCTGCAGAGTCGGGAACAGAACCGTCAGAGCGCCGAGAACTGCGAACGTGACTGCCGTTTTGACAAGAAAAGCAGTGGGAGGAGCTTGGAATCTCTCGAAAACAAAGTTCACAGCTTTGGACTGCCTGCCTCACTTGGCGCACCTTTTTCGTTATGTCGATCTTTGGGTTTTTCCTCTCATGGAACTTTTGCATGATGATCTTGTCATGAGCTGATTCGATGGCGTCAACACTAGGTTTGTGACCGGCGTACTGCTGAATGAGAAAGTTCCTGGCGCCTTGAATCTCATCCTCGAAGGCCATCTTGCTAATCCCAAGGCGTTTGTATGGGTCTGGGAAGAAGAGTTAAAGACTTGAGAGCTTCTCTGAGATTTACCAAACCGGTCTGAACGATATCGGAAGTGAAACCTGGGCGGAGTTACAGTTAACCCGGACGCACTCATCATCTCTCTCTGGTAAAGACGTCGGGCCTTTTCCTTCACAACAAGAAACTGAATCCCTAAATTCTATAAAATTATCACAATCGCTGATCAACCAATTACACAATCACTTTGCATTCTAAACCTACAGCTAAAGCTAACATTCAACGAGTTATACAAACTGAATAATAATCATAATACAAAGTTCGATTGAACCAAAAGCCAATTCTTATGTTAACACAATACAATTCGGAAGCAGCTTCCAGGTAAAACCAAACATAGGAGAAGAGACTGTATCGCCGATGAAAAACAGCTTCACAACACCACTTTCCCTTTCCCTCCTCCTGGAAGTGGAACCTTCCACAAAGACGAAACGAAACGAAACGCTACTCCCAAGAAGATAGATTTATATTTTTACTAATAATATATTTCAAGTCCGACGTAGTCTAGCTGGTTAGGATACTTGGCTCTCACCCGAGAGACCCGGGTTCGAGTGCCGTGACGGAGATTTTTTTTGTTTCTTTATAATTTTTCCAACTGAGAACTATATTGTTCATCATATATATATATACTGACCAACTGTTAATATAAGACTTGATATCAACTAAACAAGTAACCTGCTCCCAATTCGTTCTTGAGGTGATCTTGTTTCCACCTCTGTTTGCTTCTTCCTCACCCTCTCCAACTGAAAAGTAGCAGGAAATCGTAATTTTTGTCATATAAGTAAACGACAACAAACACACATCTTACATGAAACTTCTATCATTTGCATTGCTTACCAGAGATTACAAAGATCCACTTTATGTATAAGTTGAAATCAGAACGACCAGGGTAGTTGGTGTGAAGAACCAAACTTCTTAGCTCTGTGAGTCTGTACAAAAGATGGAGTCAGTGATAAATACAACATATCAACATATCAAGGGAGGGAACATATTTAATAAAACATATCAAATTTATATCATAAATACATCAATTTATGTGATTATCAATTTACAATAAAATTAAACCAATGGTATTGTAGTAAATTCAATTAATCTTTTGGCAATTAAGAATTTTATTATTATTAGATGATAAAAATTATAGAAAACACAAAAAAAAAATGTTTTCAGGATTTTATTTTTTGTAGAACTGATGTCATACAAAGAAATGAAAAACCTTTGGAATGTAAAATAATTTTGGCAATTCTTTATATGTAAAGTTACTAGTAAAATATTTATAGAGATTTTATCTTGATTTTCGAGTTCAGCAATCATAAAGTATTTTAGATTGTTGAATAAATGTCTTGAACCTTAGAGCAAAAACCTAAGAACTCTTAATTTGTATAGTTTTAAGTCTTGAGTAATGTATATATTGAAACACAAGAGTAATAAGAAGTCCTTCTCTTATTCAATCAATCAAGTAAACTCAATCAAGCTCTCTCAATCACACAACAACTCACACGCTTTGTCTAAAGACTAAAGCTTATTTATAAGGCAATCAAAAAATCCTAATCCTAGTTGATAATCATAAAAACATATTATGATCATTATCCAAAACAATTCATAAATCAACTAGGAATCAAATAATTTATTGCTCAAACATTCTCCCCCTTAAGCTTGAACTCACTCACATCTTCAACTCCAATCAATTTTCTCATTTCAATGAACTTGATTCTCCCAAGTGGTTTGGTTAATATGTCAGCTCTTTGTTCATTGCCGGGTACATGCTCAACCTCAACCTGTTCATTCTCAACACATTCACGTATAAAGTGAAACCTCCTATGAATGTGCTTACTCCTTCCATGAAACACCGGGTTCCTTGCTAGTTGTATCGCCGATTTATTGTCAACCTTGATCATCACCTTTTGACACTCCTCAATGAATGTGCTAAACCTCTTGATCTTATCCATGGAGATCTGTGTGGTCCAATCTCTCCACCTACACCAGCTCAGAAACGATACATCTTGGTACTTATAGACGACAATACACGTTACATGTGGACCATATTATTGAAAGAAAAAGGCGAAGCATTCGAAAAATTCAAAAACTTCAAGAAGCTTGTCGAACAAGAAACACAGAACAAGATCAAGGTCTTGCGAACAGATAGGGGAGGTGAATTTACATCTCATGAATTCAGTAACTTCTGTGACAAGAATGGCATAAAACGACACTTGACTGCACCCTACACACCCCAACAGAACGGATTGGTTGAGCGTCGAAACCGAACTCTCATGGAGATGACGAGAAGTGTTCTAAAACACTTGAGTGTACCAAACGAATTGTCGGGCGAGGCCGTTCGACATTCCACGTACCTAATCAACCGTGTAGCTACAAGGTCGTTGAACGGGAAGACACCATACGAGATGTTGCGACTGAAAAAACCAAACATCAGCCACTTGAAGATCTTTGGCTGTGTATGCTATGCGAGAACCGAAGCTGTAGGAAGGAAGAAGCTCGATGATAGAACAAGGATGCTAGTCCACTTGGGAACTGAACCTGGGTCAAAAGCCTATAGGCTACTGGATCCAATTACCAAACGGATAGTAGTAAGCCGCGATGTACACTTCACCGAGGATAAAAGTTGGAATTGGAATGAAACAGAGGAGAAAACAGAGCAAGTAGAGCATTCTAAACCGGGAGAGTTTGTTGTTCGTGTAAGAAATGAGAGTGATGAAGAAGAAGATGCTCCAGCTGAGAATGAAACGAGTATTGATGAAGAAGAAGACTACGAAGTTGAAGAAGAAGGTAATGCTCAACCTCTACGACGATCACAACGTGCTTTGAGAACACCTTCTCACCTTGATGATTATGTTCTTCTGGCTGAGATTGAAAGTGAGCGTCTACTGATGGTTATAAATGAGGAACCGTGGGATTATGACGAGGCCAAGAAGCTTAAGGTTTGGGTCGATGCGTGCAAAGACGAGATCTTCTCAATAGAAAAAAATAAAACATGGGATCTAGTCTGTTTACCTGCGGGAGCAAAACCTATTGGTCTCAAATGGGTCTTTAAAGTTAAGCGTAATGCAGATGGAAGTATAAATAAGTTTAAAGCCCGACTAGTGGCTAAGGGATACGTCCAGAAGCATGGTGTTGATTATGATGAGGTCTTCGCACCAGTGGCTCGCATTGAGACAATACGTTTGATCATCGGACTAGCTGCTCTAAGAGGGTGGAAGATTCATCACCTGGATGTTAAAACCGCTTTCCTCCACGGAGACTTTAAAGAAGAAGTATATGTAAGCCAGCCACAAGGTTTCATCGTCAAAGGTCAGGAAGATAAAGTTTATAAACTTAAGAAAGCTCTGTATGGTCTACGTCAAGCACCAAGAGCATGGAACGTGAAGTTGAATCAGATACTGCGAGGGCTTAACTTCTACCGTTGTGCAAAGGAAACGTCTCTGTACCGTAAGGAAGTGGACAATGAGCTTTTGGTTGTAGTTGTCTATGTTGACGACCTGCTTGTTACCGGATCATCGCTTAAAATGATAGAAATCTTCATAAAAGAGATGGCTACTAAATTTGAGATGAGTGATCTCGGGATGTTAACCTATTATTTGGGCATTGAAGTACTTCAAAGAGAAGATGAGATCGTTCTTAGTCAAGTTCGTTATGCAAGAAGGATACTTGAAGAAACTGGTATGGCTTCCTGTAACTCTACGCATATTCCTATGGAGATGAACTCGAAGTTCTCAAAAGCAGCCGACGAGAGGAGTGTGGACAGGACAGAGTATCGCCGTAACATTGGGTGCTTACGCTACCTATTACACACTCGACCTGATCTCTCTTTCAGTGTAGGAGTACTCAGCAGATATATGCAAGAGCCAAAGGAGTCTCATGCTGTGGCATTAAAACAGATAATAAGGTATTTGCGTGGAACATGTACTCTTGGTCTCCGGTTTTGAAGAGGAGAAGGTGTGAAACTTGAAGGTTTTAGTGATAGTTCACATAACATGGACATAGATGATGGGAAGAGCACAACCGGGCATGTATTTTATCTCGGAAATAGCCCCGTAACTTGGTGCTCTACTAAGCAAGAAATTGTTGCGTTATCAAGCTGTGAAGCGGAGTTCATGGCCACCACTGAAGCGGCGAAGCAGGCTATCTGGTTACAAGAGCTGGTGTAGGTGGAGAGATTGGACCACACAGATCTCCATGGATAAGATCAAGAGGTTTAGCAGATCAAAACGCCGTTGCTTGTGGGAATGATTTTCTTGCTTGCTTTCCAAGCAAACAGGATACGCAAGCTTCAGTCTTGATGACGGTCTCTGGCAACCCAGTGACCAGCTCCTTTCTCGCCATTAGTTTCAATGTCTCGATGTTGACATGACCGAGACGGGCGTGCCACAAAGTTGATTCAGACGCTGCACTTATCTGAAGGCATTGTATGCGGTCAGCGCTCAAAAATACCTTGTAGAGTCGACTACCCGTTCGTGTAGTCCGAAGCATAAGGTCTCCATACTTGTCAAACAATGTTAGTTCATTGTTTTTCATATGAACTTCGCATCCAGCTTCTGTAGCTTGTCCCAAGCTAATTATATTGCTCCTAAGCCCCGGGATGTAGTACACATTATTTAATATCTTCTTTTCACCTCCATCAAACACAAACCGAATAGAGCCTTTTCCTCTAATGTCTATTCGCGAGTCATCTCCGAACCTTACTTTACCCGTCACCGTTTCATCGAGACTCAAGAAGAATGAACGATCACCACACATATGGTTTGAAGCTCCATTATCAAGGTACCATATCATCTCTGTATCATGATTTGTCTCGAATATAGTAGGATTTACCTTCCTCTCGTTAAGGTACACGACTTCATGTACCATTAGTTCGTCAGCATCGTGAGTATCATCATCCTTTCCTTCCACAGCCTCATGTAATTTGAGCTTCTTGTCTGGACAGTCGCTCGTATAGTGACCTTGTTTATCACAGCTGAAGCACGTGATATGAGTTAAGTCTCCACCTCCACCTTGTCGTTGTTTGTAAGCCTCTCTTTGACTCTGAAACGTTGATCCAACACGGCCACGGCCTCTACCTCTCCAGTTAGATCTACCTCCTCGGCCACGGCCTCGACCACTATTATAGTTTCCTCCATGGTTTTCTTGACTTGTGTCGCCATACATTAATTTTTCTTGATCATCATGTGTATCTTCTTCGTCTTCTTCGGCGATCCTTTCTTCATATGCCTTCAAACGTCCGACTATATCCTCATAACTCGTGGTGTTAAGATCAAGAACTTGCTCAAGGGAGGCTACCATATGTATATATTTTTTCCTTGGCAAGCTTTTGAGGAATTTCTTTACAAGTTTGGGTTCTTCAATAGTCTCGCCCAAAGAAGCAGATTTTGACGTGATTTCAGCTAGTTTTCCAGCAAATATATCAATTGTGTCATCATTCTTCATCTTGAGTCTATCAAATTCTGCCATTAGGGTTTGCAATCTTGCTTCTTTGACTCTCTCTGCTCCCACATGACGTGCTTGTATTGCTTCCCACACCCCTTTTGAAGTATCAATATCTCCGACTTGTAGAATTAGGTTTTCGGGTATGGATTGAAACAAGAATGCTATTGCCATGTTATTTTTCTTCTCATCTTTCGATCCAGGATCAATTGTTTCCCATACTTCACAGACCTTAAGCGCTATCTTCATTCTCATGGACCAGACCGTGTAGTTTGAAGAAGTTAACATCGGAATGCTCTGATACCAAAATATTGAAACACAAGAGTAATAAGAAGTCCTTCTCTTATTCAATCAATCAAGCTCTCTCAATCACACAACAACTCACACGCTTTGTCTAAAGACTAAAGCTTATTTATAAGGCAATCAAAAAATCCTAATCCTAGTTGATAATCATAAAACATATTATGATCATTATCCAAAACAATTCATAAATCAACTAGGAATCAAATAACTTATTGCTCAAGGTTTCTTCAAGCTAACTTTAACAGTATACATATCTTTTTCTAAGAACATATGTTTTTTATACTTAAGTTGGTGGGACTTTTTTTTTTCCTTTTAGTTTATCATGTTTGCTAATACTTTTCTAACTTTTTTTTGGCAAAAATTGCAACTTTTAAACTCTATGCCGACTTAAATGCATGGTTCGTTAAGACCACAACTCTTCTCCGACGGAATTGGTCTCACTCGGGTTGTCTCGTTGATGTTTACATAATACATGTTTTTGGAATTCTTTAATTTTTCAACCTTTGGGAATTTGAGCTACTATTTGTGTGAAAGTGAAGAAAAAATTGTATCTGGAAAGCACTTTAACCATTTTGACACACGATCTTTGACTATTAATGTATGCTTGATAGGTGTCAGTTCATTATTTGTTTTGTTTGTTGGTAAAACGTTATATTCTCTTGACTCGAAGTTTTTGGGATGTAATTAAATGCTAAGCCTATTAGATTATAACATTGTATTTTTTTTTTTTTTAATTTGGAATCTAAAAAGTTGCAGTGTATTTGAAAAAATAAAATCTATTACAAGAAAGAAATTTATAACATTTTCTTCTAAAAGAACATAGTCATAACAAATTAATGTACAATGAATGTAACCCTAGAAAGTCAAAACATTTATATTTTAGAAATGGTTTTAAAATCCGGAAATAGTAGTATATTCAGACAACTAAAAGCAGAAATGATTTAAAAGATTTCTATAAAGATGTATATAAAATGTATGTTTTTTCTGCAAAATGGAGTCATAAAAGCAAAAAAGAAGTCCATATCATTTGTTCCCCACTTGTCTTCGTTCAAAACACAACACGCAACCATAACTCTCTTTTTTTTTTGAATGAATGTTAAATTTTTTATTCATAAAAAAATAAACTTTTTACATCAAGTGATACTTTATCTAAATAGACTTCTACTCCTATTTCCAAACCCTTTCTTTACAGCAACCTATGCTTCAAAACTCCTAAAGACCTAGCCATTAGCCAGAATCCTAATTACGTCCTTGTGCCAAACCAGTACTGCAGCATACCTTCCAACCCCCTTACTCCTTTGGACTGTACCAAACTGAGCTTGTTCCTGATAGCTTTATCTATCAGCTTTGCCAAGACCAGTAATGGGAGAGGCTGTTCACCATGACGCCTCTTGTTGCGTTCTGTCCAGATCATGTACAAGGCAGTCTGAAAAGCATAGCGAAGGGCAAACCTCTTCTTCTTCTCCATAGACTGGCTTGTGATCTGCCTGATAATGTCATCCCAACGAGTAGAGTAAGTGTTGAGCAGTATCCCTTTGGTGA
>NC_027748.1:18214152-18234127 GCF_000695525.1 Brassica oleracea var. oleracea
ATCTCCTGGTGAGTGTTTACTATCCTTCCATCCTGACATTTAACCTCCCTCAAGGTGTTTTGAGCTTGTCTTGTCTTGATCGAATTGTGGAAAGTCTTGTTGTTTTGGTCTCCCACATCTAACCAATGGAGCTTCGATTTCTGCTTTAGAAAGTCCTCTTCTAACTCTGCCACATGGAGCCACTTCTCATACGCAGTAGCTTCCTCATTCATCGCCACCGTATTTGGGTTGGCAAGTGTGTTTTGCTGCTTCTCACAACGGGTGCTATACGCTTCAGAAGCGCGTTTAGATAGATTCCCCAGCTTTTCTCTACCAAGTTCCCTGATCATTGGCTTTAGATTTTTAAGCTTCTTAGAAAACCGGTACATAGCTGAAGTAGAATGGAAGAGCACGTCCGTCGACTCCCAGTACTCCTTCACCATAGGTAGAAAGCTTGGCAACCTTCCTATAGCATTTACATATTTAAACGGTCGTCTGATCTTCTCCACACCCTGAAGGAAGAGAATCTGACACCGCATGTGGTCAGAGCAGCCACCAGGTGCAAACACTGAATATGCATTCGCAAACTTAACCATTGCCACATCGTTTATAAGGACCCTATCAAGCTTCTTACAGATCAATCCTTCTTCTCTTTTATTACACCAGGTGAATAAAGGCCCCTGATACCCCATATCTGAGAGACGACAGTGGAGAGCCATCCTCTGAAAATCCCTCATACCATTCGGAGCTCGAAGCAGACTATCACCCCCCGAGTGCTCTCCCATTTCAAGTATCTCGTTGAAATCCCCCATAATCAACCACGCTTTGTTTTGAAATAGAGGAGAGTCATGATGGTGACATAAATCTTCCCACAGCTGCTTCCTGCCTTCCACCTCATTACTAGCATAGACAAATGTAGAGAAAAACTCTTCCTCGTTTTCCAAAGATACAGAGACAGTGATCAGCTGATCAGTCTTGTATACTGGAGTCAACCGAACAGTGTCTCTCTACAACAACCAAATTCTACCTCCCTGATTGTGCTCGTAGTTGGTCATCGAAGACCAATCCTTAAACACTGAACCCAAAATCCTTCCTGCCTTTCCCTCCTTTACTCTTGTTTCCAAAATACAACCAAACTTCATATCCTTATTGCTGAGCCACTCTTTCATCACGGAATGTTTCAATGGTTTGTTGAAACCGCGCACATTCCAAAAGAAGCTCGACATATTAATGACGGAGGGAAGACCTGGTGCTCCTAGTCACCGAAGTTGCCTTCTGTGACTTAGCTTTCTTCCTTCTGGACCCCCTTGTTGTACTTGGTTCACTTTGTTCATCTACCTCTTGAACAAAGCTTGACTGCTCCTCAACTGCCTTAGCAATAGTGATACCCTCATCGGCTGCCTCGCTTCCCCCATTCGTACTTTCCTTGGATAAGTGAGCCTCTTCATTAGCACACTGGTGGCTTTCATTTGGTATTTCCCCGTCCTCCCATTCTTCTTCAATACTCAAGACTGCGAATTTTGAAGCTGAAATGTGAAGAACCTCTGTCTGATCCTTAGTCGGAGACCTTCCCATTTTCGCAGGTGAGACTAACGCCCAGCTACTCGTCTCATCTGAAGTAACAACTACCTTCCCCCCGCTTGGTTCTCTTCTTTTTGTATATCAGCTTCCAAACTCTTCTCAACTATCCCCCCTTTACTTATATGGGCAAATTCCTCTTTCGAACTCTCCAGCTGCTTAGTTGAAACTAGATCACCTTCAGTCACCTTTTCTAAGTCAGTGCTCAACCCTTTCCCACTGACTTTCTCCTTCACTTTCATCTTACAGACCTCCTCCATGTGTCCACACTTGTCACATAACTTGCATCTGGCAGGGAGCCAGGGAAACTGAAAATCCACCTCAAACTCTTTCCCGTTCTTTGTAAAGTTGATGACTTTGGGGAGGGCCTTAGAGACATCAACCTTAGCAAAGACTTTTGCTTCTTCAAAGTTAGAGCAAGCTAACGTCTCTGGATGTAACTTTACCGGGAAGCCCACTGCACTCGTAATGAACCCGAGACCTTCCCAGGAGAACATATGAAGCGGAACCCTACGGAGATGAACCCACATTGGAATGGACTCCTCTTCCTGCTTTTCTTCCTCCGCCCTCGGAGTCCACTTTGTCACCACCATTGGTACACCTGCGATACTCCACATACCTTTCCTCAGGATCTTCTCCCTGGCTTTTGGATTTGGAACCCTGAACCTCATAGTTGTCGCATTTACTTCGTACACTTCCACCTTCGCAGCAACCTCACCATACTTCCAAATCCTGTTTAAAACCATATGGACCTTAGCAATGTGGGGGGAGATGTCCAGAAACTTTCCGACGACAAAGTCCTCCCACAAAGGAGTTTGATTCGCTAGAGCCTCCTCCGGAATCACCACCGAATGAAGACCATCCTTGTTAGTGGTCTCAACATTGAACTTCTTCAACACCTTTTTGTCTTGGGCAGCAGACACCCAACTCAGCCCAAGCTTCGGAATGGTAGGTAGATCTGACTTCCCCACCGTAGAACCCTCATCGCGAACCTCCGTAGCCATCTTGTCCCTCGTCGGAGTGACAGGAGAACCCGGCGGCGCAGCCGAATCCATCCTCAAAACCCTAGCTCCAATCGCCTCAGAATCGCTCTCTAAAGAGAAAACTCAAAACGGTGCGTATTAACAAGTTGTTTCGGTTAGTGTGCAATGCAACCATAACTCTCTCCATCGTCATCATCGCCAACGAACCTCAGATTAGATTAGGGTTTCTCCTTTCACTAATTGATCTGTACGTACTAGGCATTCTCATATCTCGAATTCTTGACTAGTCATGGAGAATCACCAGAAGCAAACATTGGCTCGTGGCGAAGAGAGTTCTGTCACGGGAATCGATCTTATGAGAGTTGATCAATGCGGGGAGATCGGTGCAACTCAATCTCATGCTCCTCCCGCACCTGCCCCGACGGTGGGTGATGAAGCTGCCCCTGTAAAGCGAAAACGGGGCCGACCTCCGAAGGCGCATGCTAAGACGCCGTTGCAAACTCCACTACCACCGCCGCCAGGGAATGACGACAAGGAAGAAGATGTGTGTTTCATTTGCTTTGACGGTGGAGACCTCGTTCTCTGTGATCGCCGGTGAGTCATTGCCATTTCACAGTGACAATTTTGTTGGATAGTGTTGAGACCTTAACCAACCGGTTAAGTAACTGGTTAATTAGTTGGGTTAGACAGATAGTATGAATAGATAGGGATTAGAGCTTTGGATGATGTTTAACAATGAAGTTTAGCTAGTTACTGGATTTTATATGGTATATGTTTTTACTTTAGTTACTATTTTGGATTACACGCTGGTTAATGCCATAGAGTTACACAATTGGTAAAGAAGCAAGGAGGCAGTGTTAATGATTGTTATTTATGGAGCTTTTAGGTATAATATTTGTGTTATTGATAACTAATATTGATGATGGGTTTGTCTTGTTCATTCAGGAACTGCCCCAAGGCATACCATCCAGCTTGTATTAAGAGAGACGAGGCATTCTTTCGAACAGCTGCTAAATGGAACTGTGGTATGTGGCATACATAGTCCACGATGTTAATTACTATGTTGTATTTGCTGTCAGGGAGTTACATGCCGTCAAATCTTTTAAATGATGACTGATGTTTTGTTTCATTCATTTCAGGTTGGCACATATGCGGTACATGCCAGAAAGCTTCCAGTTACATGTGTTATACATGCATTTTTTCTGTTTGCAAGCGGTGCATTAAAGATGTGCCGACTATGTGATTGTGAGGGGTAACATGGGTCTTTGTGGCACATGTATTAAGCCTATAATGTTACTCGAGAAAGTTTCCCAAGGAGATAATGAAGCGGTAAGACATTCCTTCACAATATATAGTTTCCATTCAATGCTTTGCCGCAAATTTTGCTCAGGCCAATTGAAATTTTACCAACCCGCCATATTTACCTTAAGAGAGCTATAGTTTGTTAATTTTGTTTGGCCTTTTCATCTCGTTTGATTGCTCTTTTATTAAGAAACCAGGGATTTCTTCAAAGTGATCAAAATCAATCGTAGTGTTGCCATGCACATGACACTATTGGCACAATAGGTAATGTCGTAGCAATCAGCCACAAGCCAAAATCATGGAGTTGTAGAGATTTGGGGTTTGATTGATTAGAATCATATATTACGAGAGACTAAGGGGATGATGAGAGTTTTCCAAATTTGTAGTTATGTGTTTCGTATTCAATAAGCTCTTGCAAGAGCACTAGGGTATGTTGGGTTTGTTTCTAAGTAATTTGGTGAAACTAAGGAAAAGAGTTACATCCTTGTTTTGGGAGAAAAATTTATACTTAGTTACCATAATGTGTGCTGGTCATAATTGTTTTCCTTGTTTTCTAGGTTAAGGTTGATTTTGATGACAAGCTCAGTTGGGAGTATCTGTTCAAGGTATATTGGCTTTGCCTGAAGGAAGAGCTTTCTCTAACAGTCGACGAGCTTACTAGAGCAAATAATCCTTGGAAGGTGGTTCCTTACGTTGCTCCTAAAGTGGAGTCACAAAATGATCACACCCGTAACAGAGCTTATTCTGCAGACAATTCAGCTGTAGATGTAGCAGTGAATGGAACAAAAAGAAGAAGGACTAGTGATTCCCCCACCTTACCCAGCAAGTTGGATACAAAGAATCCAAGTAATACCTTAAAGAAGCTTCCTGGAGATACAAGCTGGGCAACAAAAGAACTCCTTGAGTTTTTGTCGTTCATGAGAAATGGAGATACATCGGTTCTTTCTCAGTTCGACGTGCAGGGTCTTCTGCTTGACTATATCAAGAAAAAAGACCTTAGGGATCCTGTTCAGGAGTCTCAAGTTATCTGTGACCAAAAGCTTGTGAAGTTGTTTGGAAGACAGCGAGTGGGTCACTTTGAAATGCTTAAGCTTCTTGAGTCTCACTTCCTTATTCAAGAGAAACCGAAAGATGAGAAAACGAAAAACGGGGAAACTGCTCATGCTGTTCATGACCCACCGGTTAGGGATAGAAGACGGAAGATGCGTAAGAAAACTGATGGCGGAGTACAAAACGAAAACCTGGATGCGTATGCAGCGATTGATGTTCACAATATCAACCTGATTTATTTGAGACGTAAATATTTAGAGACTCTACTTGATGATATCAACATCCTATCTTTCTAAATATTGCTTGTTAACCTCTCTTTCTCTCTCTGTGCTCATGAATAAAATGTTAAAATCCTATCTACTAATAAGGTAAGGTAACCTAGTAATTATGTTTCATGTTTGTATCTTTAATGTACTTATAACTGTGCTTTTCAGGACGAGATGTTTGTTTTGGTGGTGTCAGGGTGACATCTTGAAGACGGGAGCAACACTGCAAGCCATGAGAATCAATGAGGTAGGTCAATTTAACAAAGCAAATATCACTCGTATAAATATTAAAGCTCCCCTTGATCATAGTTCCTTATTGGACTCTTTCTTGCTTCGTATTTACGTTTTGCTGATGTAGGCTCTGGAAACTGATATAGTAAAGTTCAAGCATCTCCGGGATCGGGCTAGTGAGAAGGGTCGTAGAAAGGAATATCCTTTTTGAGATTATTACCCTACTAATTAATATCCATCGCACTTCGCTTACATTTATTTCCCTTTGCATATGACATTTATTTCCCTTGGATTTTGCTGGTTATAGAGTCTGTCAACATGTCGTTGATGAAATAGTTCCTTGAAGAGGATGATTTAGTTTGTTTAGTATACAACTTGACGGTTTTCCATTTAGATGTTTGGTTTGCGTTAACTTGAAAGTGAAAGATACTTTTACAGTGATTGCATGGAAAGTTCACGTCCTTGATTTCTTAACCATCTTCAACGCTTAGAGAGTGTGTAGAAAAGCTAGGGCTTCTAGAATCACCTGAGGAACGCCAGCGGCTTCTGCAGGAAGTCCCAGAAGATCCAAGCATGGATCCCAGTCATGCATCAGCAGAAGATGCAGGGTTGGGTACGAGGAAACAAGGTCTCTCACCTTAACCTAGGATGTGAAAAAGCTACTTTTTCATTATCTTACGAAAATTCCTGATTGCTGGATGCTGTTTACAATCTCCTACATTTTCTATTTGCAGATAATCACATAAAGGCACAAAGTAAAGGCCCGAAGAAAAAAGGAGATACCCTGGACAGCTTGGGAAATAATGCGCAGAAAAAGTATGATGCTCCAGTGTTGCGAAGCAGAAATGCAGTGCATGCTACCAATAAGGATGATTGTTCCAAGGTCCGCGACAGCTCATCCGATAACCAGGTTTGACCATACCTCCTACTCTGTTCCCAACGTATGGTTTCATGTCATATAAAAATCTTATGGGTTTTGCAGGTAACTGGTAAAGATGACGAGGAGAATGAAATATGGCATTATCGAGATCCAACAGGAAAGATCCAGGGACCGTTTTCTATGGTGCAGCTCCGCAGATGGAAATCTAGTGGCCATTTTCCTCCTTATCTTAGGATATCGAAAGCGCATGAGAACCAAGACGAGTCTGTGCTTCTGACTGACGCTCTTGCCGGACGGTTTGATAAAGCAACTACTTTGCCAAACTCCTCTTTGCTTCCCCAAGAACCAAGACCTTCTCCGCATGACTCTGGAAGCACTGGCGTGGATGTGAACGGTCTTCAAACGAACTCGATCGACGCCAGTTAGCACCAGTGCAACCTCCTCTTCGTCCTCTACTGTCGGTGCCCTTGCTAACGATACAAAAGAGAAACAAGTTGTGACTCTTGCACCTTGCTCTGCAAAGGTGGAGGATGGTAGTTCTGTTCGTCCCCAGCCTCAAGTTAGTTGTCCAGCATCAACGTCTGTGGTTCCAGGACATGTGGTTGCTCCTGCCGTAAGAGAAACTTCAGGAACTGATCAGTCCAGTGCTGTTCGCGCAGATGTTAAGGCTGTACAAGATGGAGCAATTGTTAGTTCTGTTCATGCACCAAACCTAAATCAAGAAATCCATTTCCCTAGTCCCACACTTAAGTTAAGCCCTGAAGACTTGGAAGCTCAAGCGGCAGAGACTATTCAGTCTCTATCTTCATGTGTTCTGGTCAACGGACCATCTGGTGTCACATGGGGCACCACCACCACCACAACTACCACCGATGCGGCTACCACCACTTCAAGTGTTTTGGTCACTGGAGGACAGCTTTCTCAAGTAACACAGCAGAATGCTGTTGATTTAGGTTCACCGTCTGTCAAGCCAATTGATTTGGCAACTGGTCATGCCACAGCAACTCAGACATCAGATAACACTCAAGTGGTTCACTCATCTGGGTGGCCGGCCATTGTGGCTGACCCTGACGAGTGTGATGAATCAGTTTCAGATCTGTTAGCCGAAGTTGAAGCAATGGAGCAGAACGGTTTGCCATCCTCACCCACCTCAACATTTCACTGCGATGTAGATGATGATTTGACAAAAGCGCCAGAAAAGGATTTCTTTAACCCTGTGGCACGCATGTCCCTCGCATCTGAAACATGCAGAATGGATGTTTCTCATCCGAGTATTCCTGACAATGTCGCTGCCGGAAAAAACTCAATGGACACAGAAGCAAAAGACCACACTCTCTTTAGCCACTGTGGAACCGCTGGTCCGGAGCTCCTGCTCTTTACACCGCCAGCACCAGCTTCAATAAGTCAAAACCTGACTCTAACGACAACAACTCTTAGACTGGGATCAGAAACCTCAGCTGAAGCTGGATCGGTTGAAAGGTGTTCCAAGTCGGTCTCCGGAGTTGGTTTCGAACCGAGCCCTAGGTCATCGTCATTATCATCATCATCACATGAATCAGCCCGTGGAAACACCGAGCGCAGTTCACGTGGGAATGGAAGTCAGCAAAGGAGAACCGGTGGAAACAGCAGAGACCGGCAATGGTGGAACAACGGTCACAATAGTAGCTTCAACAACAGTCACAATTGTAGCTTCAACAACAGTCATAAAAATAGGCAATGGCCATGCAACAGTAGCCATGGGTGTGATCATGGATCAGGTTCGCACACAGCTCATCCGCCCAAAGGGCTGAAAATATGTAAATTCTATGAGAGTGGGTACTGCAAAAAGGGTGCTTCTTGTAGTTTTTGGCACCCCTGATTCTCATTTCTTGTATTTTGTATTTATTTGTTTATTAACACATCTCGAACATCCTTTTAGGAACACCAAAGTTTTTTTTTTTAACTCCAATACATCTTTTATTATACTGATGATCTAATCTGATCAGAATGTAACAGATGAGTTATAAAGTTTGGGACATAAAAATGAGAAACAAACAGCATATTGTCAGATAATCTATATTTTCCTAAGCAATCTGCAACTTGATTCCCATCTCTTCCAATCCATCTGAATGAAACTGCTTCAAACTTTTGCTTCCACCAATTAATGTCTCGTATCCAATTATAGGCAGCAAAGTGTATCTTTTCATTATTGAGGATGTTGATCATCTTACTGCAATCACTTTCAAACTCAACCTTTCGATATCCTTGACTCCAGCCACGTTGCATAGCAATAATTAGTGCTTGCATTTCACTCTCTAATGCATTAGTAGCATATTTTCCAACAGCCTGTCCAGCCCCTCTATACGTTCCATTTGAATCTCTGAATACCCATCCTGCCGAGCTTGTATTTTGTTGATGTGAGTAGGCACCATGTACATTACATTTGATCTATCCTTGTGAAGGATTCTGCCATATCTTTGTGTTGGTTGTCCGTTCATTCCCAGGATCAGCTCTTATAATATCATTACTATAGGCTTTCCATTCACTAGCATCTCTTTGAGCTTGTTGTAGAATTCTCTCCCAGTAAATCCCTTTATGTTGAAAGATCAGTAGATTACGACTCTTCCATATTCTTCAAAGTATCCAAATTGGAATATTCAGAAAATGTGTGAGCCGTGTTGAAGATGAGTATTGTAGACAGGCATCAATCTTCTCCTCAAAAGTAGCTGATGAACTATTTATGATGTTACTTGAGATACCAGCTCTTCTCCAAATTTTCTGAGCATATGGGTAATCAAAAAATATATGTTTTTCTGTTTCCAGCTCTAAACAACATCTCCTACACTGTCCGTCTCTGACTATGTGTCTCTTCTCTAGATTTGAGCCCGTAGCCAAAGACCTTGACGTCATCTTCCATAGAAAATGTTTCAATTTCGTCGGAGTATCTATTTTCCAAACCCTCTGTTTGATATTCTCAACACCATAGATAGCATGTCCTCCTTCATATTCTGGTAAATGAGTTGCCAACCAGTAACCAGACTTCACAGTATATAAACCACTATCATTATAATTCCATCCCAATAAGTCCACCTCTGCCTTCGAACTGAGCTTTATAGATAGTATCTTTGCAACATCCTCTGGATGTACTTCATTATTGATTTTATCAGCATTCCAATGTCCTCCTCCTTGTACAAAATCTTGTTCTAGATCATCCAGCATTCCACCATTCCTAGATCGTGGTGGTCTTGGCGGATGCTCAGGAAGCCACAGATCAAGCCACATACGAGTAGTATTTCATTTTCCCAATTACAATTCTCATCCCCTTGTTGAGTAGTTCCTTTCCAAACATCAGTGATTTCCAGGCATAAGAAGCTTTTGTCTTAACCCTTGCTGTTAATATTGTACTATCTGGAAAGTATCTTGCCTTTAAGATCGTTGCCATTAAGCAATTCGGATTCTGAAGTATTCTCCAAACTTGCTTAGCTAATAGGGCTTGATTAAAGGATTCCAAATCTTTAAAACCCAGACCTCCTTCTCTCTTTGGTTTGCAGACACGTTCCCAAGCATACCAATAAAGTCCCTTATTCTCTCCATTTCCCCACCAAAATCTTGCCAAAATACTATTAATATTCCCACAGATTTCTTTCGGAAGTCTGAAAATATTCATAGAGAATATTGGCATAGCAAGAGCTATAGATTTAAGAAGAACCTCCTTCCCACCATGGGACAGATATCTCTGTTTCCATCCTTGAGTAACTGCTTTTACCTTATCCGTTATGTATGCAAACATATCAGCCTTCCTATTGCTAGTCTGTTTTGGAAGCCCCAAATATTTACCAATACCACCAACATTATGTATCTGTAATATGTTCCTCATCTTGCTCTGAGTATCAGATGATACCTTCTTTCCAAAAGTAATTGAGGATTTTTTGTAATTGATGGCTTGACCCGAAACCTTCTCATACATACCAAAGATTTTCTTGAGCTTGTCTGCTGCTTTTTTGTTTGCGAGAGTAAAGAACAGAGAATCATCTACAAAAAGTAAATGATTCACCGCTGGAGCTTGCATTGCAACCTTAATTCCCAGTAGACTCATGTCTTCCATGGCACGATTCACTAGATGGGACAGAGCTTCTGCACATAAGATGAAAAGATAATGAGACAATGGGTCTCCCTGCCTTAATCCTCTTTGTGGGATAATCATGCCTTCAGGAGAACCATTAATGAGCACCGAGTAGTTAACAGACGTTACACATTCCATTATCCATCGTATCTATTCTTCATCAAATCCCATTCTGACCATTATCTCTCTTAGAAAACTCCATTCCAAGCGGTCATACGCTTTCGTAACATCTGTCTTTATGGCCATGTAAGACTTTGATTGTCTCTTTGTAGCTTTCAGAGAGTGGAAAATCTCATGAGCCACTATGATGTTGTCTGTAATCATTCTATCTGGAATGAAAGCTGTCTGATTTTCTGTTATGATGCTCCCAAGATGTCTCTTTAGCCGATTAACTAATATTTTGGAGATCACCTTGTATGATACATTACATAAAGCTATTGGTCTGAAATCTGAACTGAGACATACCAGTAGGTGGATAAACTTTCGGAATCAGACACAGATTTGTATGATTGAGATGTTCATCCAGCTTGCCATTTTTTAAAAACTATGTTATTTCTTTCAGAAGTTCGGGCTTGAGATCTTCCCAAAACTGATGATAAAATATTGCAGTGAAGCCATCTGGTCCTTGTGTTTTATGAGGTCCTATATCAAAAAAAGCTTGTTTGATTTCCTCTTCTGTTACTCATTGTGTTAAATCCTCATTCATACTGAATGAAATCCTTGACTGAAACCCTGTAAAGACCTCATCATACAGATTCTGATCAATTGGTGAAGAAGCATATACATTTTCGAAGTATTTGACAGCTACTTCTATCCAAACATCATTTTACATGATAAAGACCTCTCTGTCCAACCCATGAAAACCTATCACCGATGCTTCTTATATCCATAAAATCACAAATCCGCATCATGATTTTAAAGTTGATGAAAGAAGCTTCCGGTTTCACTCTCCCACCTTCTTTCTCATGGTTACCTCGAATATCATTAAAATCTCCCAAAGCAAACCATGCTTGATGTTGTCTTCCAAGACTAACTCTCTGTAGATGTTCCCAAGTATGATGTCGTAAAGCCGGGTTGGGGTGACCATACACAAATGAGAAATAGAAAGGATTTTCATTAATTCTTCCAACTTTACAATCAACTAGATTAGGAGAGGAACTAATAACTGAAAGATATACATTCGACTTCCAAAAGACAACTAAACCCCCACTGGAACCATTAGGAGGAACCGTAACATAAGAAAGGAAACCTAACTGAGCACCTACATCCCTGAAGTAATCATCTTGTTGTTTTGTTTCTGAGAGGCATATGATGTCCATGAGATACTTGTGATTGATCTCCTTAAGGCGTCGAACTGTCGAGTCAATGCCTAGACCTCGACAGTTCCAACAGAGTGTTCTCATGTTGGGAGAGGTGGTTCTGGGCCCACCATGCCTCTCTGTTCATCACTTGGATCTCCCATTTCATTCTCAGAATCATCATTGTCTCCAGCACTTGAAGGAAACCTCTTCCTCTTTGTCGTTTGTGTACCGCTTGACTCTCCTTGAAAAAACTTTGATGCGCTGACATTCCCATCAGTTAGCCATGCCTTCCTCTTAATTCCAATCTAATAATCTGACGTTCCAATCTTATGGACAAGGTATGGATAGTAATCATCTTCATCGCAGACTTCATCTGTGAACATCGTGCGCTTGCCTGCCCCACTCCAAAGCTCCTCATCATCTGCTTCTTCTTCTTGCATCTCAATGTTCCTCTCATATGCCTCCTCTTTTGGATCTGCCTCTGCCTCTCCCTCATCTCCTTGTGCTGCCTCTTCATTAATCTCTTCGATGATAACACCCTGGTTTTGTGGTATCTCGACGTCATCATTATCACCTTCACTGTCATCATCTTCATCACCATCTCTAGGGCCCCTGTTCTGTATAAACAGGCTCCAGAATCATGTGTTAACATACCACAGATCTCGCAGAAACCTCGAAGCCGCTCATATTGAAACTTCAGCAAGGTGTTAACTCCCAATTGGAATTGAAAATTCCTCTGGAACTTCAAAGGGTGAGAGACATCCCAATTGATCCGAACACGAACAAACTCCAAACGTGCTCCTGATTCTTCATTGTAATCCATCTGGATGTATTGCCCCATGTTGCGAGCAATATTCACTATCACTTCACGATTCATGTACTGCAGAAGGATCCCACGAATTTGGATCCAGAACGGAATGAAGTTAAGCAGCGCCATATCCATAAGAGGAGTCCATCTCTGCAGGACTAGCATACTATCCGCATAGGACCAAGGACTCCGCCTGAGAACTGTCTCCATTGCTTCTTTCAAAGGGAAAACAAATTGGAATCTCCTGCCTTCAATGGTTCGACCACGAACAATCCCTTCTAGACCCTAGTTACGAGGCATTGTAGATACAATCGCACGGAGGTTCTGACGTCGGGGCATGACCAGTCGACCCACCAGAATGAAGCGGTTTTCTTCTGCTGCTTGTTGAATCACCGCCGCTGGTAAGACAAAAGGGGCATCATTAACCCCCAAATCAATGTCTTGGAAGGCCCTTTGAATGTTATCAGCCATCTCTAGAATCGGTAGAAGAGAGAAATGGTATATTAAGATTTTTCTGAGAAGAAAGGATAATCTCAATCGCATAAACCCTAATCCGTGAATTGGGTATATAAATACCTGAAATCCCCAAAATTTGGGATTGACCACTTCATCACGATAGATCGTGTCATCTATCATGGGAATAACTGACATCGTGGAGAAATCAACGGGGAAAAACTCCTCTCTGTCACTAAATTCATCTCGAACCACCAAGAAAGTGGCAAGTAATTGATGGAAAAATAATTGTAAACCAATAGCCTTTAGAATCGCCATTCAAGGTTCAAATTCTTATTTTTTCTCTTTTTTTAATCACGATGTTAAGGCAAAACAAATGAAATTCATTTATAAGACGAGTGACTGATATACAAAGAAGTGATCAAGACAAGTAACAAGTCCATATTTAAAATTTGCAAGTATAAGACAAATATCAAATCTAATTTTTTTGATAAAAACACTAGGTGTTTTTTCTGCAATATGCGTAGCGATAAAAAAAATAATTTAAATTGTATTTAAAAATAAAAATTTGTTAATATTTTAGATTTTATTACTTTTAAACCAATATTTTAATATAAATACTAAACACTAATTTAATTTAACATAGAATTAAGATAAAATAAGTAATTTGATTTATTTAAAATTATATTTAAGTTATATTTAAAATTATAATTTAGATAGATTTTTATTTATTTATCGGTGGTCGGTGGTGACGAACGCGGTGGCTATGGATCCTCACGTTATCCAAATCACGGATCTTTTATGTGACTCCAACAAGGCATCGATGGATCTTCTACGGTGAGACTTCATAACTGGTGTGGTTAACGGCTCCGGGATGAACGTGGATTAGTGGTGGCTCCGTCGTCACGAGCATAGGAAGTGACATCACGGCGGTGCTCCGATGATGACAATAATGCAGAAGGTTGGTGTTGTGACCGTAACGGCGACGATCACGGCATGGCTCTCCTGTGGACTGTGATGACTCATGGAGGCGGTGGCTTGCGATTCTTCTCTTCTCTGAACCAAGACAGTACAAGCGGAGAAGGTGATATAGTGGAAGAAATGAAGGTGGTGCAACAATGGTGGTTTCTCTTCTAATAAACATGACGGCTCCACAAAAGATGACATCACCGATTATTATTTCATTAGGTTAATAACTGCACACACACGTGCTTAAGTAATCGGTAGATTTAATTGGTAGAAAATAAACCAAACCGGTTTAGTGAACTGGGTCGGTAAAGGTTCATTAAGAACCAACATAACGTCAAGCACCAATGAACTTTGTAGGTCAGTAAACTTCACCGTTAAATTTCAATGTTGGTCAGGTTATATTTTTTGTTTTGTACAATGTAATATCGTTGGTAAGCTTAGCTGAATTCGTTGTTCATTAAGCGAACAATAAATAAGCTTGTACCATGTGAAGTCTTTTTTTATCTTAATTACTAGTGGTATGCGCGCGGATTATTTGTCATTTGTGCTATTGACATTTGTATATTGTTCTGCAGAAATCTTGTTATATTTGTAACGTATTATATGTATTTGATATTGGGATGGATGCGATAATATTGTATTAGTGTGCTGCGATATATTAATATAAGTAGTTGAAACTATAATCATCTTCGACATGTGTATAGTTTTTTGTTGACCTATTGTGTTAACTAATGTATTGAATAAATATTCAGAGTATGAAATAAAATCGTTTGAGTAAGAGGAGAGATGTAACTAAATTTTGTGGTGGTGTCAAAATATTTTATAATTTTCTTTGTCATACATAGACGAATAGAATAATTGTTTTTGGGTAGTATATAGTAGGTGTTGGACTTTGGGTAATATATGGCTCTTAGTCTTTCACCATGTTAGTTGGGGATCTGTTCTCTTGGTGTCCTCCTCCAATTCACTAGTGTTTCGAGGCTGTTGCCAGCTGCCCCCGTTGAAACCATCTGGAGCCATTTCCAGTGAGTGTTCGTCTGAACTGTCATGCTCTGATATTCTCTTGACTCATCTCGGTGATTGAAAAGCGGTTTGTAGAGACACTAAATGTTGTTTTGTATTCTAGTTTATGTATTATTTTCACAGCTAGACTTTCTTTTTTAGCTTTGAAATTAATTTTAGTTTCTTATGGGCTTTTAAAATAAAAACTTTTTTGCAGTCCTTAAGAACATAATGGCTTTATAGCAAATTCTAGTTCAATCGTAAGTCGTAACCAAAGTTTAATTATAGTAATGATATTTACATTCTTAGCAAAAAAAAGTTCTCGGTTTTTGAAGCATTATTCTAAAACTAAAAAGTAATTGAACACGTAATAAATAAAGTACATGAATTCACTTATTTTCTTATTGAGATAACTTGTTTTCGAACTCGTACTCCATGCAATGTATCTCATTTTTAGGTTTTTTTATTTTGTTCTATTTTTTTTATAAAAAAATTGGGAGGTTAATGATTAATATTGTTAATTTCATGTTTTACTACTCCATTCTGTAACTATAGTACTTTTAAATTTGATTGTACTTGTTTTTTTATGTTTTTAGTTTGCTATGTGGAACTCTGTTTGGGTGGTGGATTTGGTTTAGTTTAGAGAATTTAGTAACATGGTTCTATTGATATGATCCAATAGTGCTATTTTAAGGAGCTTCTGAATTTTACTTTCTTCTTCCATATCCAACAAAAGATAGGATGATTACTTGCAGTGGTTAATTAGCTGCTGGATTAATCAATTGTCTTGGTGTCGTCGTGATTTATGAATGCTGTTTTTTTTGTGAGTCGCTAGTTTTGTACATAATTTTATGTGGTGATATTTAGATATCACCTTTAATATTATGTCAGTATATTTTTGTCAATTGTAAATGTATTTTTTAACTACGACTGAATTTTGTGAGTAATTTATATATATATAATTTAATTAGTAATTCTTCCATCATTTCTTTTTTAGTCTAAGCTAAAGTTTGGTGGTAAAGAGAAATAAATTCATAAGATTTATTCTTCTTTATTTTGATTGGTTTTGGTTTGATGAAACTTTTAAAAATTTAATATTGTTTGGATGGCATAATGTTGTAAAGCAGATGAGTAACATTCATGTTTTCTAACTCGTATTCCATGCAATGTTTCTCATTTTTAGGTTTTTATTTTGCTATATTGTTTTAAAATATTTAAGAGGTTAATGATCAATATTGTTAATTTCATGTTTTTCTACTCCATTCCCTAAGTATAGTACATTTTAATTTGATTATACTTGTTATTTATGATTTTAGTTTGCTTCGCAGAAATTTGTTTGGGTGGTGGATTTGGTTAGGTTGAGAGCATTTAGTAACGTAGTTCTAATGATATGGCCCAATCGTGCTATTTTAAAGAGCTTCTGAATTTTATTACCATCTTCCATATTCAACGAAATATAGAATGATTATTTGGCAGCAGTTAAGTAGCTGCTGGACAAATCCATTGTTTTGGTGGTGTCGTGTTGGTGTTGGGTTAATCCATTGTTTTGGTGTCGTCGTGATTTATGAATACTGTTATTTTATGAGTCTCCAATTATTTTTACATATTTTTATGTGGTGATATTTAGATATCTCTTTTAGTGTTACGTAAGTTTGTCAATGTTAAAGGTATTTTGTTAAGTACAACTGATTTTTGTGAGTAATTAGTAATTCTTCCATTATTTTTTTAGTCTAAGCTAAAGTTTTGTGGTTAAAAAGAAAAATAAATTCATAATATTTATTCTTCTTTATTTTGATTGGTGTTGGTTTGATGAAATGTGGAAATAAATAATTACATAAATAAATTATTATGTATTTTATTAAATCATCATTTCTGACACTAATTGATGTCAAAATTTTGTTTGGATTGAAAGTAAAATATTGATTACGAAAAATGTGTTGTTATATTTTTTTAATAAATTTAATATAAATAATAAGGGAATTTTTTAGGTAAGATAGCAATTTGTTTGTAAACATGATTGTTCCCTTTGCTTTTTTGTAATTTTTTACTTGTTCCTTACTTTGGAGTTCATAATCATCAAGATCAAAGCTCAGCGGCTTCTTTGTCTAGAATATATTTATTATTCTCTAACTGAAATCTCACAACCTTTGTGGCTTTTGACCTTCTTTCTCAGTCAGAAGCTTTGGCATATATTTTTCTTCGAAGTTAGGGATTTGACAATCCTGATGGCTCTATGCAAGCAAGTAAATGGCTTTTGCTTGACGAAAAAAAATTAAAGGCTTTTGCTTGTAGTACGTTATCGCATGTTTCTTGAGTTCTGTTGAAGCATTTAGCTAAAGAATCCATCTTTTTCTTATACTTGGGTATATGTTTATTATCATGATTCAAATTATCCTGTGACAATAGATAATATAGCAGTTTCCCAGTGACGACAATAGTAATTTATATTAGAATCTCTGTGACCATGAAAGCTAATACAACTGTTAGAATTCAACACAGGGTTTGAGAAGAAAAATATTTAAACATGATGAGCCTGTGTGTGTTTTAATGTATGACATGATCCCTCCCTCCATAACCTTCCTGCCAATAATATTTTTACATTTAATCAGCACAATTTAGTAATCCAAATCATGGAAGTTGGATAGTTCTAAAATGGAATTACTCTCGCACATGTATCCTCATCCCCAACATTCTCACATTCGTAGTAATATCTAACTGCTCCAGTTTCCGATCCATCCAAGTCTTATTGAGAGAAGAAGCTGTGGTTTTTGGTTCACAGGATCTTCAGCTCCTGCTTCCGCCTGAAAGCACATAACAAAAAATTTTTCTAATTTTGGGGAACCTCTCTGGATCAGTGACTGCAGAGCAGGTTGTCTTTATTAGTCACTTGTTGAAACATATATTGTTTAATCAAATTTTTTTATCTAATTAACAAACTGAAGCAAGAAGACTCATCGGGCCAAGTGACCACAAAATATGTTGATACCATAAAACTAACAGAAAATAATTGAAGAGAAAAGGACAATTTCATCGATTATACTAACTTGGCGGAGATATTCAAGAACAATTTCGTTGATGACTTTGTTTCCCACTTAGGTCAACGATGTTGAAAACATCCATGAACCAGCCAGCCACCGTATAAATCTCAGCTATTTAGAAAATGGGAATTAAACCGGTAGAGAGTGTGTTACCAAAAAAAAAAAAAACGGTAGAGAGTAAACAAATATATAATAAAATACTGAGGTTTGTAGATTCGTTTTTTACCTTTACACGACATGATAATTGTGAGGAATGAAATGATGAATTTCCTGGATCCAAACTAACATACTTATAGCAGATTCACCGATCGAGTGGAAGAAAGGAGGGCTGCTCTGAATGGGAAGTCGTGGAAGGAGTGGGGAGATGTAGTTAATAAGACTGTTTATGACTGATTCCGTTACATAAAGTTTGATCGGATGGGATGGATTCCAAAGGGTTACGGCGACTGATTCCAGGAGATGCAGATTCCGATTACAAAAAAAAAGCTCTAGACCAACTCGGTCCAGGATGCTGATACAGTTAAGGGCCCAATAAAAAGAGTAGTTTCAACGAAAACACAGAATTGAAAGTTGTATGATAGCTTGCCACGTGTCGTAATTTAGAACATAGAGTGTTGAAGTGGCGCGGAACCTTTCTAGTTAACTTTATTATTATATATATATAGATAGATACTCATTGTATAAAGTAAACCATGAAAGTTAGAAGCATTAACACTCATCTTTATACTCATTGTAGGTAGGGGAAGATTAGACGTGATGTGTGATTATCATTGCTTACTTGCAATAAGCAATATTGTCAGTTTAAGTTGTGAATGTGAAAGATATGAAGATTAGTTAGAGCTCCTAGAATTATACGATTACAATATATTGTTTGTCATAAGGATAGACAAAATCGGGTTTTGTGTGGTGTTTTAATTTAATAAGAACTATAAAATAATAAATCACTTTATTATCATTGTTTTTTTCGTATGTTGTTTCAGATTTATTTTATAATTAAAACTCATTTTTACACTTAAGTTTAAGTTAATATTTGTATTTTATAGTCATGGTACATAGATGAATTGTTATAAACTTTGTACTTAGGATTTGATAAAATACTATATCTAAACGTTTAAACTGAACACAACCCGAAATAAGAAACTAAATGAAAAGTAAAAAGAAATGAAAGTCAAATACACCAATCGAGTCAATGACAAAGAAATGAAAGGGAGTATCCGTGAACTTATGAAGTTGAAGTCTATGACTCAACATGGATCAATTAAATTAAGAATATGATGATAATAGAAAGATCAATGGACAAAGGCATTGGTACACGTCCGAGTGGTACACATCCGTGTAGTAAGACACCGGATCATAGTCTCATAACCTGAGATCATTAATTCATAGTATCATGCTCGGAATATTGTCCATGAGTATGCTTAGTTTGTCCGACCAAAGCATAAGAACAGTCGATGGTAGACGATCACGTCTAGACCATGTACACGTTTTGCAAAAGGATCCATGCATACATGATTTGCAAAAGATTCGAGGACAATGTGGTTCACATTTATTAGCTCATCTATTTCAATAAGATACACGATGTCAAAGGACATGAGAAAGGACCTAAGAGGTCGAAGTGGTCTAATTACGGTACAGAAATAAAACTGGCCGATTCCTCACCTGCATGTTCAGGACAGTTCACACATCTGATGCGTAGACTAAAGAAATTCCACTGAGGTTCACATCAGGGGGAGTAGTGCGTGTTGTACTCTTTTTTCTTCATCATGGTTTTGTCCTACTGAATTTTCCTGATAAGGTTTTAATGAGACAACATAAAGCGCATTACAATTCCTGAATGGTTATGGCATCCAAGGGGAGTGTTATAAATCAATTGGTGGATGTCCATAACTGGCCCGGTCTATAACCGGTCCATACAGAGAGAGACGGCCCAACTCTACAGAGAGAGAGAGTTGGCCACGGCAAGGAGAGAGAGAGAGAGGGCTTGGGGAAAAAGGAAACCGTCTTTCATTTTACTTGTAATTGTTATCTTTTCA
>NC_027748.1:18234227-18262693 GCF_000695525.1 Brassica oleracea var. oleracea
ATACCGAGGGACATTTCCCTCGGAATATACCGAGGGACATGTTCCTCGGAATATTTCGAGGAATATGTCCGTCGGTATATTCCTATCAATCGATGTATATATGTCCAAAAACGCATCGATCGATGAACGTCCGAGGAAATATCCCGACGAAGTTCTCCCTCGGTATATTCCGAGGACATTTCCGACAAACTACTCGGAAGTTTGTTTCCTCGGAATTCCGTCGGAAAATTCCGAGGGATTTCCGAGGAAAGAAGAAATTCCGAGGAATTATTTCCGACGACTTGTTTCGTCGGTATGTCGTCGGAATAACGATATTCCGACGAAATTCCGATGATTTTTTCTCTCAGAATCCTTACTGTTTTCTTGTAGTGAATGTTTCTTCAGCTTATGCAAGAGAAAGATGAGTTTTTGTGAGGGTTGGATTTTTTTTTCTAGAAAGGAGATACTCAAAGATTGTTAAGGTTGGTTTAAAGAATTATACTACCTTCCTTTTCTGATGTAGAATTTTCGTAGATAATTCATAATGATTCCGTATAAAACTACTTATCAAATATCTTAAGAAGATTTGTGAGTTTAGATTTTTTTTTTGTTTTAAAAAGACAGTAAACATATTGTGCTTGGTTTTAACTTTTAAAACAGCTTCATGGGTTAGGGAGAGAATTCATGGATTGCTTAACTATGACGCTGTGAAATGACAACCTGTATGCGGCTGCTCCTTGTACTGGAGAGCAAAGCCATTGTAATCCTCGGAACTCTTTATTATGATTAGGTTTGGTGCAAGCCGGCCATGGGCACAAGCAGTAGAAGCAATAGCTTCTGGCTGCCGATTAATATGTAATATGTCGTCCATAATTTTTTTAAATGTGTCTTTACTCCAGTGGTAGAGTAGCCCTCGTATATGTTCCTGAACCAGGGTTTGAACTCTCCTACAAACATATTTTTTTTTATTTTCGGTCATTTCCCATTTTTGGCTCCTAGCATTTAGACATGCATTGTATATGTTGAACGAAGATAGAATGAAGCTATTATTGAGAAAGATGACTGGTAATAACGTTTTCATTTAGACAATAATACCATATCAAAACAACATTTTCATTTAGACAATAACATCATACCAAAAACATAACTGTCATTGAGATTACAACCGTTTGATAGAGGATTCAGATACAAGTTACTTGACAACAATATCATATATTAGTCACATTCGTGAAAGAGTGATGGACCTTACAAAAAATAACTTGGCTGCTAAACTCATTCAGCCTTCTACGTCCCATTGGTCCACTTGTGTCAACTGCTAATCCATAGATAGGGAGACCTCTTCCAACAACAGGTTCTTCGTCTCCTGGTAACAAAGGAACCTCTTTTTGAAGCACCAAGAGTTGATATATGAGGTTTGGAAAAATCAGGTTTGTGTCCCAGTCTGTTTTGCGGGTCATCTCGATCACTTGGTCATACACAAGATGACCAAAGTTAATCTTGTTACGATTGGCAACAGCATATAGAAGGTGGAGTCGGTTTTTGATCATTGAATCAGAGTCAGGACCTGGAAGCCAATTCAACTCACAAACACGGTATATATCTTGGAAGAGATTGAGCAAAGCATTGAGATTGAATCCCGTCCATCCGGAGCATTGGCCTCCAGTGAGGTGTGAGATGGCCTGTTTCAGATCAACTTCTTTCCACTCAAAAGAGTGTTCGACAGATGGGGTCATCATCAATCGGTTGATCACCGAAGGGTAAACTGAAATACATACCCCCGAATAAGAGCACCCTCATCGTTGAAGGGTTTGTTTGAGATAAACTCTTTCACAACACTAGGACAGAATGGATGCACATGCATCACTGTGTAAGACCATCCTATGCTATCGATAATCCTGAACACATAATCTAAAACAGGATCCTTAGGATGTAAAGAACCCTGAACTACAAAGCCTCGGAGACAAAAATAACGATACCCGATAGCGGCTTCCTCATTATGATGACGGCGAGAATATCCTCAGATGTTCGGAACGGTATTGGCGAATAACAGTCGGCTTCTTTGGAGACGACCGTCGAACGATATGAACGGAACTTGAGATCGGAAGTGATAGTGCTCTCCGAATGAATAATCGACCTCACTGAACCTCCGACGTCTAGATCGATCAGTAGAAGAACAACTTTGTTCAGTCATGGCGGATGAGATTCGATGAGAAGACAATAGAGAGATAGAAGAGGAAGAGTCTCGAGTTTCCCTCGTTAAAAGGATGAAGAAACACTCAAACTTTCTGAATTGACGTTATTGACAATTTCCAGTGGCTTCCGGCTCCTGATTATATGTAATAAGTCGGGCATAAATTTTCAAAGTGTGTCTTTACTCTAGTGGTAGAGTAGCCCTCGCATATGCTCCTGGACCAGGGTTTGAACTTCCCACCAACGTATTTCTAATTTTCGGCTATTTTCCATTTTTGGACCGGAAGAGCTAAGCGATATTGTAAACAAAAAAAAATATCTAATGTACGTAAAGGTTTAATGTTGTAGTTGTAATATATAATAACCTTAAAAAAATCAGAACATGAAAAAAGTTCTGGAAATGACGGTTTAATAGCCGAAAATTATTTTTAAAGCGGTGACGAATATAGAGAGAATTATTGTTGAGACTTCCGCTCAAAGGCTAGATGACCACTTCATGAGTAATTACTAACTTTGTTTTTCCGGATGAAGCTTTGTATGAGATCAATAGTGCTGTCACAGTAAAAGCGAGTAGCCGGTGTTGAGGCGAGTATCAGTTTTCCTGTAGTCATGTAAGAATGAAAAGGTTGACAATGTGAATCAGACTTAATGATATCATAGTATTTTTTGTTTAATACGTTTATCATGTTCTTATCAAACCGAAAAGTCGGTGTAGAACTCAAACTAAACCAATAATCTATTTAACCGGATATAAGACAACTCGAAGTGTAAATTCTATGCTGTCTAATAATTGAACACTGTATAGTTCTAGCCCTAAACAGAGCAGACACATTGTCCATTAACGTCAAGCGGACCATTTTTGATCTGCAGAAATATGTGAATATATATAAGTTGTCCTTCCCTAAATTTTAAATAAAGGGTTTGGTTTAATGTATCTTTCGGTACCTGTTTAGTACTAGACCAATTACGACTTCTGTTGTTGCCCTCGCATTTTTGATATTGCTACCTTGAAACATTCTTATTTGTCCAACCACATCTGAGATAATGGTTGTATTGAATGTCAAGTTTTTTTTTTAAGAAGTAACCAAAATAAGTGGCCGTTTACCTGGTAAGTAATTGGTAGCAGTGGCTAGGTTGATCAACTGTTTGTATAGGAGGGGATGGAATGTGTTGAGAGGCATCATCAGGATTTCTTCCTTGTTGATGTGGTGATTTGAATAATGTATTGCTGAGTAGTGAGCCTGTATCGATTAGTTTTTTCTAGGAGTGAAAAATACTGAATTTGATATATCTCGTTTTCTTGCAGCACCTGAGCTGTTTCTTCTGAAAGTGTCTTATCAAGCTTTCCTTCATATGCCTCGCCCTATTGGTCATAATATATGATATAATCATTTGTGTTGGGATTTTACTTGTTTTGATATAGTAATAGAGTTATCATATACCCTTGATGTCAATACAAAGGAATGATGTACCAAGAAACTGGTTTTTATTTTTGTGATTGAAAGTCCTCCGCATACACAAATACGAACCAATTTTGGTGACATTGTCAACTCCTTTCCTCTGATAAGATAAGAGGAAACTCATTATTTATATGGGGAATAATTAGAGATTATGAGATCACCCAATTTGATATTAGATGTGACTACAACAATTATCATCCAAATAAGTCATATGCCGAGAAGACTCTATGCTGCGTTTCTTTCTCATTTTTTAAAAACATCAGTAACAATAACCTCATGAAACTCCTAGTTTTTTTGCTTAAACCAAAAGCTAACTAAATAAGTCTCTATCTGTTGTTAGACAACTGGAATTTATTAATGAGATAAAGCTTCAAACATAACATCCTCTTTAGTATATTTGTATCATTCGCTAGAAACCCAGAGTAAGCTTCAGGCCAATAACATCATATAAAATTAACGATTCACATGTATTAAGAAACCCAGAGTAAGCTTATATGTCGAATACAAATTTTATTTTAACAATACCTGTTTGCTGAGCAGGGAAGAGTCGGAGAGAAGCTTTTGGGTTGAGGAAAGTGTTGGAGATTTACGGCTTAATATAATTAGATGGATTGAGTGGTCCTTTTTCCAATCAGCGATTATTGCTTATACGTAACTGCGGAAAATTTCCTAAAGAGGAATATCCTCAACATAGAGAATTATCCATTTGAAAATGTTTTTACTTCATTAATTAAATTCCCTATTTTTTTGCTTGTTTTTTTTTCAGTTGCATTTATGAAATATCCTAAAACGAATAAAATTCTCTAATTTTTTAGTTGTCTTTTCAGTTACATTAATGAAATATGTTTAAATGAATTTAAACTTCATATTTTATTGTTTGTCTTTTTCAGTTACCTTAATGAAATATCTTTAAATAAATTTGGACATAATGTTATTTAATCAACCGAAAAAAACTCATGAGTTATCCTTACGTGCATAATTTTAATAATGGAGATTTAAAAAAACGTGCATCATTAAAATGCTACCTAAAACATGCATCACTAATATATAACATGCATCAATAAAACTAGAATTTGACTCACACAATTGTACGGATATTATTTTCAGTTGATTAAATTTAAAAATAACTATTTCTTCAAAACATATTTAAGAATGACTATGTTTTTAAAAATTATATGGTATTATTTGCTCATAACTCATTTTTTCATTTGCTAAATTGTCAGAAAGAAAATTTTAGCATAATATAACTCAGTTGTCATTTGCTAAATTTATAGTTTTTATTTATAATTTTTATTATTTAATTATAATATTTTCATTTTATATTTGAAAGATAAAATAAATTTTCTTTCAAACAATATTTTTTTAATGTATTTTTTAAAAAATAATCAATTTAAACTGTTATTATCATTGAATATAACTATTTTTATCATAATTTGAATTTTTGTTTACATCAAAACTTATAAAATGATAAATTAAACTTAGGATAATATTTATTTAAAATGTAATTTTCAAAATTTTCAAACAAATTCTAAAAATATTTTTTAAATATTTTGTTATAATTTTTAAAAAAATATTGAGTTGCATTTCAAATAAAAAGGTAAAGATATTAAAAATATTCTAATTAAAATATGTAAAATTTAATATAGTTTTAAGGAAATGGTCAAAATAAAAAAAAACACATAAAAAATCATGATTTTTGTTAACTGGGCGGATCATTATTTATATGATATCACACACGAAAGAAAAATTTATGTTTTACAATTCCCCTAGACTATATTTGCGAAGTGATTTTGCCACATGTCCTTTATACAATCAATTTCACAAAACAAATATGACATGACTACTAAAATTGATGACATGTCTTATAGCTTAATATGACATGGAAAATTGTATTTAACGTACATTTATGTTTTTGGTAAACTTTTTAAAACATGGTAATAACTCATATACTACATTTAATGTCAATTTATATTTTTGAAATTTATTTTAGAATATGGTAATAACTTATAAATCATCATTAAAATATATATATTCAAATATGACATTATAAATTTCAAAATATAATTTAGTTATATATTTTTTAATTATACAATTTTATTTACATTTTTTACGATCCCCTAGACTATATTTGCGAAGTAATTTTCTCACATGTCCTCATTATAATCAATTTAACAAAACAAATTTGACATGACTACTGAAATTGATGACATGACTTCCAAAAAAATATGACATGAATAATTTTATTTAATATTGATTTATATTTTTGATAAACTTATTAGAATATGATAATAATTCATATATTACATTGAATATTGATATTTCTTTTTGGTAAATTTTTTTTAAATATGGTAATAGCTCATACATCATCTATTCCCGTAAACTATATTTCCGAAGTGATTTTGCTTCATGTCCTTTATAAAATTAATTTCACAAAACAAATATGACATGTCTACTGAAATTGATGACATGTCTTATAGCTTAATATGACATGGAAAATTACATTTAATGTTCATTTATATTTTTGGTAAACTTTTTAAAATATGGTAATAACTCATATACTACATTTAATGTCAATTTATATTTTTGAAATTTATTTTAGAATATGGTAATAACTCATAAATCATCATTAAAATAAATATATTCAAATATGGCATTATAAATTTTGAAATATAATTTAGGTATATATTTTTTTAATTATAAAATTTTATTTACATTGTTTACGATACCCTAGACTATATTTGCGAAGTGATTTTGCCACATGTCCTCTTTATAATCAATTTAACAAAACAAATATGACATGACTACTGAAATTGATGACATGGCTTCCAGAAAAATATGACATGAATAATTTCACTTACTGTTGTTTTATATTTTGACAAACTTATTAAAATATAGTAACAATTCATATATTAAATTCACCTTTGATATTTCTTTTTGGTAAACTTTTTTAAAATATGGTAATAGCTCATACATCATCTATAAAATAAATATATTCAAATATAACATTTCAAATTTTGAAATATTATTATTTTGTATAATTATACAATTTATATTATTAAAGCTTTAAAAAATTTCTACAACTTTAAAAAAAATTAAATATCTAATCGTAAGATCGTTAAATTTTATAAATATTGTTTAGGGTAAATTTTTGATAATTATACAATTTTATATCATTTTTATTAGTTTGATACAAATTGATTAAATATATATCAAATCTATATTAAATATTAGTAAAAAATAGTAAAATCTATAATATTTAATAAAATTTATTTTTAAATATAAGTTAGATTTAAAAAAGTTCTTTACCGCACATGGTGCAGGAAAACACCTAGTATCTAATTAACTCTATATACTCATTTTTTATATTTTTTTAAATGATATCACACATTCGTAAAAAAATAGATAGTTTAAGATGCAAAAAAAAATATTTACTTAATGAATATAATATGAACGAATATAACAAATACGTCATTTAATAAAATAAATAATTAAAAACTGAAAATTCATACCCGCGCTGGTGCGCTGATCAGAGTCTAGTCTTTATTATTTGGGTAGTCGATTTTATAAGATTATCTCGTTTTTTTTTTATAAAATCTATAAATATCTACATTTTTATTAAGTAATGGTGAGGTAGATATGATCCACATCAACAAAGGTCATGGCTGCACCTTAGAGAGTTTAGACCCCCTGTTCCAATGAGCTCGTGTAATCAAGATCCATGACCTAATAGATGTATAATCAAACTCGTATAGCCAGTGTGTGATATGATCCACATCAACAAAGGTCATGGGACGCCATCAAGAGATGGATAAAGGACTGCAATGTCTGAGGCATATATATATATATGGCATCACCGAATGCAAAAGAGAGATCGATGATCATGTGTATGAGTCCATGAGTATATTCTGGCCGATGAGCCATAATTTGATAAAATTGTAAAGCTCCTTGCAGCAATGATCAATGACCACATCATGATCTTGGACACTCATGGAACGAGTTGTGGACATGTATAAACAATGTCTATAATTCAAACATGGATCGATCCGTATGGTCGATGGTAGTGAGAAGAAGAAACTCACACCATCCGTACTTTATCATCATCACGGATCATAATAGCCAAAGGGAGTATCCGTGAACTTATGAAGTTGAAGTCTATGACTCAGCATGGATCAATTAAATTAAGAGTATGATGATAATAGAAAGATCAATGGACAAAGGCATTGGTACATGTCCGAGTGGTACACATCCGTGTAGTAAGACACCGGATCATAGTCTCATAACCTGAGATCATTAATTCACATTATCATGCTCGGAATATTGTCCATGAGTATGCTTAGTTTGTCCGACCAAAGCATAAGAACAGTCGATGGTAGACGATCACGTCTAGACATGGACACGTTTTGCAAAAGATCCATGCATACATGATTTGCAAAAGATTCGAGGACAATGTGGTTCACATTTATCAGCTCATCTATTTCAATAAGACACACGATGTCAAAGGACATGAGAAAGGACGTAAGAGGTCGAAGTGGTCTAATCACGGTACAAAAATAAAACTGGCCGATTCCTCACCTGCATGTTCAGGACAGTTCACGCATCTGATGCGTAGACTAAAGAAATTCCACTGAGCTTCACATCAGGGGGAGTAGTGCGTGTTGTACTCTTTTTCTTTCATCATGGTTTTGTCCCACTGGGTTTTCCTGATAAGATTTTAATGAGGCAACATAAAGCGCATTACAATTCCTGAATGGTTATGGCATCCAAGGGAGAGTGTTATAAATCAATTGGTGGATGTCCATAACTGGCCCGGTCTATAACCGGCCCATACAGAGAGAGACAGCCCAACTATAGAGAGAGAGAGAGAGTTGGCCACAGCAAGGAGAGAGAGAGAGAGAGAGAGAGAGAGAGGGCTTGGAGAAAAAGGAAACCGTCTTTCATTTTACTTGTAATTGTTATCTTTTCATTATTATGTATTAATAATTTTCCTAATCCTAGTGAGTTTAGGTTTTTGATACTTTCTTTTTTACTTATCTTGTTATCCCTATATAAGGGAACACTTATTCATTAATGAAACAGAGAAATATTCAGACCTAAAACCTTCATTTTACAACATTTTCAAACATTTTTTTAGGATTAAAAAAAAGAAAATTTCTAAAATAATTACTACTAAATATTTTTTAATAATATTTTTACTATTAAATAATTTTTAAAATTAGTTTTTATCAAAATTAGTTTTTATTATCTTATTATATTTACTTTAATTATTATATATGTAAACACATGTCAAAATATTATAAGGAAAACTATTATGAAATAGTATTTTGGAATTATTTTCTGATTAGGATTTAAAAAAAAAGAAAGTTACTATTAAATAATATTTTAATTACTTTTTAATAAAATTCGTTTTTGTTAATATCTTAATATATATATATATATATTTAGTTATGATATAGATTAACACATGTCAGATTCTTAAAATATATAATTGCAATGTGTCACGATCATGTTAATTAAAATTTTTGAAGAACTAAACTTTTAGAAAAGAAAAATTCTATTAAATAAATGGTATTCAATTATATTTTCATTAAAATTTTAGAAAAGGAAAATTATATTAAATAAGTTGTTTTCAAATATCTTTATAGGATTTTGGAAAAATAAAATTTCTAAAATAATTACTACTAAATATTAAAAAAACATTTTAACTATTAAATAATTTTTAAAATGAGTTTGTATCAAAATTTGTTTTTATTATCTTATTATATATATGTTTAATCATTATATATTTAAACACATGTCAAAATATTATAAGGAAAATTATTATCAAATAGTTTTTTGCAATTATCTTTTGATTAGGATTTTAAAAAAGAAAAGGTCGCTTTAGGGTTGAAATCTCTTATGGAGAGGCAAGTGCGGACGTGTGTGCCTATATCCAGGAACCAAATATAGAAAACCGATGACAATAATTCATATAGAAACCGAAAACTAATCTTTTTTAAGAACAGCCTAAATAATAATCGTTTGTTTATACCATTACTTGGTCAAGAAGGTTCCCTTCACCATTTATCTAATAAATTTACTATAACCCTAATTAGGAATTGATCTAAAACTCTCATTCCTAAATGATTCTAATCTATATCTATAAATCTCTATCTTATTCTAAGACAACCAAAATTATAATAAATTGAAGTTTTTATACCTGCATAATCATTCAGTGATGGGATCACGGAAGCGAACTTATGACTGACATACTCAATGAAACCGGGAAATAGATATCATGGTAACTAAGCATGTGTTCCATGAGATCAGCCGTGTCATCCGTTAGATGACCATTACCAGTTGTCGAGTACCTTATGGAGAAGTTTATCTCTGTATGATTGGTATTTATCCTCTTAATCTTGATGGTAAGCTGTCTATCCGGATCCGTGATTGCAGGCTCTATATCCGAGGAAAACGAATAGGAAACATGTGGTTGATGATTCATGGTGATTATCCAAACCAAGAACTCTATGCGTACTGGGGATTTCTCATTCTTTTATGGTGCTAAGTGTTGGGGTAAGTTGATTGTCTATTAGTGTTCCGTAACGGCTGTACGTTTTGCGTTTGGTCTTCATGTCATGAGTTAATGAAAGTATGGTGTTGTCTTTGAAAATATAACTCTTTTCTTCTCTTTCTTTTTATTGTTTGATGCGCACATCTCTCTTCTTGTGGGTATGGTTTTGTCTGGATATGATCAAATTCATAGATTACGTATAACCTATGAATCAAATTCTGTTTTTACCATTTTAAAAATTCTAAACTTGGATATGTTCTGTTTTTTTGATTTCATGTCTCAAATAGGAGTTTGTAATGATTATAGGAAGTTTAGATCCTTCACAGCCTGAGTCAGCTACATTTGCTTTGTTGTTTTATGTATTCTTCTTACAGGCATGACTACTCAACGAATGGACAATCTACTTAAACCCTAAACATAAAATGACCACTAAATTCTTAAAAAAAACATGCATAAGATTTAACAACATTAAAAAGATCAAACATAAACACTAAGCAAAACTCAGTAAAATATAAGTATAACCAAAAGATATTATAACCAAGACAGTTAAAATGCTGCCAAGACAAACTCGAAAATAAAATGAAACAAAGCATAGTCCTTTATTAAACCAAAATCAGTTCTTAAAACTTATTAGCCAATGAAACAAAGCATAGTCTTTCAATAAACCAAAACCAGTACTTAAAACATATTCACCACATTTGGCACGCTTAGCTTCTCCTGACTCAATCCCATCAGAACTCATTTTTCCCACTTCATCTGCAGCTTCCTCATTCTCAATGGAAGGACCATCCTCGTGATTACCCATCTGCAAAGTTTCTTCGGCGGAATGAGCAATCATGTTTTCTTCTAAGTTGCCTTCGGGTGCTGGAGCTTCAGGAGGGAGTACCTTTGTGACAGTCAAAGCTTGGGTCGTGCCTTCCAAATTGTGTTTTGAAACCTTGACATTGAACTTGTGAGTTTGTCCAATGGTACCAATCAGAGCTTGTGGCACCGGGATCACATGATCATCTCCTACGTTCTCATTGGCCTAACATAAATTTAAACACTTATGAGAATGCATTTGAAAGCTATATGATGGACAGGTTCGTAATTACCTCAAAGTAGCTCTCAACCAATTTCGATGCTGGCTTCCCAGTCAACTCACGCCCAGCGTCACTAAGAAGCACAAAAAACGCTTGATCATTGTTATCATATACAGAGAGCTTCGTGAGACACCTGTGACAGAAGAATATTAATAATGGATGACAAATGCGTGGGTGTAACAAAAACTATTGAACTCTTACTCTGCAACACCAGCAACTTCAGCTTTCCCACATTTCTTACACATAAGCGTGGTAGGCCCTTTGGTTGCCTTAGTTTTGCACCCACCATAGGCGATATAATACCACGCAGAACCATGCACAACATCATCAATGGTGGCTGTGCACTCAAACCAAGCAACCTGTGTAATTGTAGATTTACATAAATAACTAAGGCCAGCACAATGAATGTGTAAAACGTATGAGTGATTATACCTTTGCTCCTTCTTTCTTGATGTAGGAGAATAGTTCTCCTATAGTAACTATCTCAGCCTTGGTGACAATTTCGGCATTAACCATGTTAGCAACATCCGATTTTGAGCTCAACCTGAAGTAAAGGTTCCCCAAAAATTATGTAAGTCAAAGCTTCCAAATGCTTATGCAACTAAGAAATAATTACTAAGTCAGATAATCCCTGGTTGGTTGAACATCCATGTCAAAGAACACACGCGAAGATGACATAAAGGATAGAGCTAGCGCGCCTGTAGCACAAGTAATGTTATCATACCAAACAAAAATAAATTATCACATCGCAAAGGTGAAAACAAATCTCACTCAACAACTATCGTGACTAATCTATGTTCTTCACGCATTCTATTAACATATATAAACAATAAGCAAAGATTTGGAATTACTAACCTCCAAATCGTTTCGGGTTGACAGTGGTCACCATAATAACACTCGGAGTGTTTTCATGTGCCTTAAACTTCTCACAGAGGTCAGTGGCAGCCTTGTCCCATAGATAGAGCTTCATCACATGACCACTGCAACAAACCAAAACTCATGAGATCAGTGAAATTGTATAGGCATAGATCAAAAACATGAAGAATAACTTACTCATGTGTTTGAACATGAACCAAAATTTTGCCTTGTAGAAGCTATCTCGACTTCATCACAAGACTGTCATTCAGAGTCTGCTCATTCACCAGTTTCATGTGACCAACATAATCTGCAAGAAAATTAAATATAACTTAATACTCTATATACTAAATAAACCGAGAACCCATGAAACAAACCTAAACAACTAAGATCGAGACATAACATCATCCAAACCAATCAAGTGCTAAACCATAAAATCTGGTGGAATCTTACAGTAAAGATCCCCCTTGAGGTCAGAGACCGCTTCAAATTCTTCATATCCATAGAAGCGGAACCGATCTTCAGGAAACTGAACCGGACTATCCTCGAGATCAGAGAGGACAGAATTTCATGAGAAAGCAATGGTCACGTCTGGTTCAGCAACCCGGTACACAATCTTGCTTTTAGATCCATAAAACTTATTAAGTCTGTAGATGGAACCAGCGATAATATGTGGCAAATAGGTGTCAATCCTGCTCGGTGGGATGAATCCTTAGATCACAGTACCATGTTGATAACAAAAAAAAAATGAATGTTAGTAATTTAATCAATCAAAACCGATAAAAGAGAAATCAAATATGTCGGAATAAAAATGTTCGTCAATCAGAAGCATTTCTATACCAATAAGTATCTTCGTGAGTGCGTTCCGAGCCTCCCAAAAATGGATCAGACGAAACCTTAACTCGCCTTCTTGTGGACCAAACTTGACATCTTTGAAGAACAGCACTTCATCAGTTTTGGCGGAGGGGACACCAGATCCGCCGCTATGTTTGATCGTCCCAGCGGAGGAGACAACGGCCTTGCCGTTTGATTTCTTTGGTATAAGATCGCCGGAGACAGCGTTGGCGCAAGAGCCACCGGTTTGTTCGGTATGTCTGATCTGCTCGGTGGAGGAGACAACGGCCTTGCCGTTTGGTTTCGTCTTCTTAGGATCGCCGGAGACATCTGTAGCGATAGAGACACCGGTTTGGCCGTCTCGTTTGACCGGCTCGGCGGAGGAGACAACGTCCTTTCCGTTTGGTTTCCTCGCGGTAAGATCGCCGGAAACAGGAGATTTGCTGTTTGAATTCATGGCTTGAGAGAGTTTTGTGTGTAACAAATGTGGGGAAACATATGAATGTTATAAAGAATCTCAGAGGGAGATAGACGAAAAGAGCCCATTAATGAGATTTCCAGAGGATTCATTGTACACTCATGAATACGGTGTCGATTGATCGATCCGTTGAAGAAGGGGAAAGGGCAAAGAGATGAGATGTCGAAGAGATTCATCGCCTGACCGTTTTAGGGTTACTAAAGAGCGAAGAGATGAGATGTCGAAATTATCCGATTTTCTCAGATTTGGGCTTTTGACCCACATGTTTCTTCCCTTTTCACGGATCAAAAAAAAATATTAACAGCCCAAGATCAGCCCAAGTTCGGGTTGACTTGGAGGAAAGAACCAACCCCATTGGATGATTTTAATTGCCGACGTGGACACCCTAGCTATTGAGAATATCTCCTTTTTACTTATTGTTTGATTGTATAAAGTAAACGATGAGATTTAGAAGCATTAACACTCATCTTTATACTCATTGTAGGTAGAGGAAGATTAGACGTGATGTGTGATTATCATTGCTTACTTGCAATAAGCAATATTGTCAGTTGAAGTTGTGAATGCGAAAGAGATGAAGATTAGTTAGAGCTCTTGGAATTATATTGGATTACAATATATTGCTTGTCATAAGGATAGACAAAATCGTGTTATTATATAATAAGATTGGTAAATATTTGTAGAGAATAAAAAATTGGTCTAAGGTTTGTCCAACTTGATTATAAAACTACCACGTATGCAATGTAGAAATGTAAGATGATAACAACTCAGCAAGATTAAAATGTAATTAATATAAAATATATTATTTTTTATAAACTGAATTACCCAAAAAAAACTGGATTATTCTGTTATTTTTTATTCAAAAAAATTAAAATTATTTTAATTTCTCGATAGAACTGATAACTTGAATAATTTTTTATCCAAAATATTCAAATTTATCCGAGTTATTTGATATTTTATCCAAAATTCAAAATGTGATTTTAGCAGATTATTCAAAATAATCCAAAAAATAAGAATGAATTAGAACCGAGTTGAGCTCAAAATTTTAACGAGGGTAGAGGGCCTAACGTTCTTTTTTGAACCAAACCAAAAACCAAAAATAAACAACAATGTGTATATTTTATTTTTCTAATTTTTTTTAGAAAAGACGTTTGTTTCCTGACACTGCGTGCTAGGTTATCCGCCTTTGTATTTTGCGTTCTTGGTACATGTATAATCTCTGATCGTGTGAAGCTCTCTTTCAGACTCTTGATATCTTCCAAATAACTTGCAAAAACTGGCCACTCTTCTGGTTCCGAAACCATCTTCACCAATTGAGAACAATCCGTTGCAAACGTAACCTGGAATTGACGTAAATTCTTCATACATTCCATAGCCCATAGTAGCGCCTCCATCTCTGCATGCAAGGGAGTTAAAGAAGCTCTTACATTCCTGGCTCCCATTAGACTTTCAAAACCTTCTAAAGTACTGAACCAACCCTGACCAGAGAACATATCCCCCTCTTTCCATGATCCATCAGTAAAACACCATCTTCCAGGAATTGACGGCAGAGATGCCTGAACCTGTGTTCCCGTGTTCTGGTCCTTCAAAATCTGTGCCTCTGCCCAGAGTGTGGATTCCGTTTCTGCCAACTTAAGAGTGTCCCTAGGGTCCATATCCAGATTACTAAAAACTTTATTATTTCTTCCTTTCCAGATGTACCAAAGTATCCAAGCAAAGTGATGATCCTCCATCGGTGGAACAACTCTCCAGAAAAGGTGATCCATGTTTGTAAATATAGAGCTTGTTGGGAAAATAATTGGATTTGTTGGTATCTTTGACAGCGCCCAAACCTGAATTGCTGGAGGACACTCAAAAAACACATGGTTAATCGACTCCCATCCGTTCCACATCTTGCACAACATATATCTCCTTGGATCCCTCGCACCTGCAAATTCTTCTTAACTGCAACACACCCTGAAACCAATTGCCAAAGAAAATGTTTTATTTTTGGTGGGCACCCTAGTTTCCAACAAAATGCCTTCAAAACATCAACTGTAGGTCCAATTAATACTGGTGATCTTTCCCTATCCGGGTAAATCCTCTCTACTTGATATCCTGATTTAACCGTAAATTTTCCATTATTTGTGAAATGCCATCCTTCCCTATCAACCAACTGGTTTCTGCTCAGTGGTATGCTCTCTATGATTTTCACATCCTGTGGGTCTACCAAAGTACGAATAACCTGCGAATTCCATTTTCGCGAAGTGGAATCAATAAGGGAATCCACAGTAAGGTCTGGATACAAATTGTGTTGATTTTTATTGGCTGGTCTCGGGCGAGTGGTTGGGAGCCAAGGATCGTTCCATACAGATATAGAAGATCCTGTTCCCACCCTTTTGATTAGTCCTTTGCTTACCAGAGATCTAGCAGATACAATACTCCTCCAGCCGTATGACGGAGAGTATGATCGAATCGGTTCCAGGGGTGAGGCGTTCCTATAATACCTACCCTTGAAAACTCGAGAAAATAAAGTGTTTGGCTTTTCTATTAGCCTCCACAACTGTTTACCAAGCATAGCTGTATTGAAATCAGTTATATCCTTGAAACCTAGTCCTCCATCTTTCTTGCTGACACATACCTTGTCCCATGATTTCCAATGTAACCCTCTTGTACTGCCCCCAGGACTCCACCAAAATTGTGCTACTGCACTCGTCAATTTTTTTGCAGTTGCCTTAGGCAAACGATAACAAGACATCATATGGTTCGGCAGTGCCGTAATCACTGATTTGATGATCACTTCCTTTCCTCCTTTACATGGATCAATATCTCCCGGTGTGGTTTACAGAGTCAATATGGATCTGTAATGTTGTGGACAAAAAAAAAAAAAAAATTTTTAGGAAAAACGAAAATAAAAAAGGAAATAAGATTTAAAAAAATGAAATAAGAGATAAGAAAAAGGAAAGAGTAGTTCTATATAAGAAACTAGTTGGCTGGGTTTCTGCTGAAACGAGAACAACAGCAAAAGAAAGACAAGAACACGAAGGTTTCCGTCTGCGAAAAAGAGTCGAAGCTTCCAAGGCCGACACGGGTGAAGAACAAGTCCCCAGAGGCGGTGCAAATCACCGCCGAGCAGCTCCTCCGAGAGGCTCGAGAGAGGCAAGAGCCTGAGGTCCTTCCCTCTGAGCATAGCATCACTGACTCGACTGAACTTTCCGACTACAGACTCCGCCGCCGTAAGGAGTTTGAGGACCGGGTCAGCCGGGGAGGACGATCCGATGTCCAAGTCTGGGTAAACTACGCGCGGTGGGAAGAGTCACAGAAGGATTACGCGCGTGCTAGGAGCGTGTGGGAACGAGCCCTGAAAGACCATCACCGGAACCACGCGCTCTGGGTCAAGTACGCAGAGTCGGAGATGAAGAACAAGTTCGTCAACTCTGCCAGACACGTTTGGGATCGAGCCGTTTATCTTCTCCCTCGCGTGGACCTGCTCTGGTACAAGTACTCACACATGGAGGAGATGCTCGGGAACATCGCCGGAGCCAGACAGATATTCGAGCGGTGGATGAACTGGTCACCGGATCAACAAGGCTGGCTCTCGTTTGCTAAATTCGAGCTGCGGTATAACGAAACAGAGCGTGCGAGATCCATCTACGAGAGGTTCTTTCTTTGCCATCCCAAAGCTTCTTCCTTTATCAGATATGCAGAGTTTGAGGTCAAGTGCGGTGAAGTTTCCCGTGCGAGGGATGTCTACGAACGAGCCATGGAGAAGCTTGAAGGAGGCTATGAAGAAGCAGAGATGCTCTATCTTGCCTTTGCTGAATTCGAACAAGGATGCAATGAGTTCCAACGTGCTAGGGTTATCTACAAGTTCGCTCTTGATCATATCCCTATAGGAAGAGCAGAGGAACTCTACACAAGGTTTATTGCCTTTGAGAAACAGCACGGGGACAAGCAAGGGATTGAGGACGCCATTGTCGGGAGGAGGAGGACACTTTAGTACAAGATGATGCTCGTAGATTTAAGAAACACAAGTTTTTTTGAATTGATTCTCTCATGTCTCTCTGTTTTGTTATTCATCTCGAATTGGTTTGGTTGAGTGATTAGGCATAATATACCCGATAGAGACTGAAATAACTTTTTGTGTGGATAAGAAGAAAAAGACTATATGAAGGAACGAAAATGCCTTTTATCTCTCTCTCTCTCTGGCTAGTTACGTTTCTTACATCTACTCTGACATTCTCTCTTTTTTTCCCTACCCCACCTCTTACGCTTTTTTTCTCTTTTTCTTTATTCCACGTTTTTACTCACATACACCTCTTTCTTCTTTAACATCTTTTTTTTTTCCATTTTTGATTGTACTTGGGCTTGAACTTGTCCTGCGCTACACCCGAATTTTTTTTTTTTTTTTAACTCTGAAAAATTGCATTATATAGTTTAGTCTAAAGACTATAACATCCAAACAGAACCGAGAAAAACATAAACAGAAAAGCAAAAACATAGAGTACTAAACCAAGAATATCACCATCCAACCAGAACGAATATTTCATAGCCTCCCCGTCATATCTTCCAGAAACCCATCCTCTTAATCATCTTCCCTGCTTATCATCTTCCAACAAAGCACACATCCACTCGGGAGCTCCTCGAGCAACGTAAGACTGATACCTCATCTCCATGGTTACACTGTCCGCTATCTTCGCAGCACATCTGTTCACTCTTACTGATGCACCGCTCAAACTCCACTCATTTATTTTCTCCAGTGCATTTCTCAACTTTGTTCCTTGGTATCTAAACGCTGGCCAAGCTTTTGGTCTCAGAACCACTCCAACTAAATCCATAGCCTCCGTTTCAAAAATTACTTTATGCAGGCGGTGGCTTGCCATTGACTCAATCGCCCACATTAATCCCAGAAACCTTCCCTCGGCTAGAGAGTTTACATTCCCAAAAGCTCCCCTACTGTGTAATAAGACATCACCATGCTCGTTACGAACGATCCATGATGCCCCCATCAACCAGTTCCTTTTTGACCATGAAACGCCTACATTACACTTAACGAGACCTTCTCTTGGGGTTTCCCATCTACTTAGACTTCCAGAGTTATGGTCTATTGTCCCACTCCGTGACAACTCAAGCTTTTGAGCATCAAACGACTCCTTTGAATCCTCCCTCACTTTCATAACTGTGTCCTCTGCTGAAAACTCTCTCCCTTCAGAGATAAAAACGTTTCTGTTCTTCCAGAGCATCCACAAGATCCAAGGAAAGGACCTTGGATTTTTTTTTATATCATAATTTAAATTAAATCATTATAATTTGGTATTTGAATATATCTGTTATCAAAGCAAACGCTTCAAAAATTAGAACTCTCTTGTTTATCTCTCTAAAAAAACCTCTCTTCTTTGAGATCTCATTTGTTTCTTTCCGGTGAATCGGCTCCGGTTTCTTTCTCTAGAACCGGAGCCGGTCTTCTATTTCTGATCCTCTTAGTGTATCGTTTGTTGGTGTAAAGATAGGTGAATCGGCGGTGTTCATATGCTCTTTTGTTTGGGATTAAGTCCTATTTACAGCAAAAAGTTCCAGATCTACTAGATGGTCGGTGTGGCTCTTGTCCACTTATGCTTTTTGTCTGTAAATTGATTCTAGATCTGCCGAATCTGATGCTTTCGTGTTGTTTTGTGTCTCGTTGGCTCATTTCTCTATTTGCATGGCTCTGTTTTCTCCTTTTGATCTCTTTGGGGTCACTCTGGGTTCGATCTTTTGCTAATCTGTTCTAGGTTAGCTTTGCATGGTGTTGATTGGATCGCTCCTTGTCATCTCCCTTGAGATCTGATCGAGGTCTCACCTTCTCATATAGCTTCCTCTTTGGCGTCTATTCGGTCGCTCTACTGCTTCCTCGCCATATCTGATTCTCTGGTCTAGGGCCTTTTGGTGTGTTTTCCAAAAGTTATGACCTTTCGGAATTGAAGCTATGGATTTATGCTTTATTTGGTTTGTGCTTATTCACTATAGGAGGATTCGTTTATCTACTTGATGGTGACAATCTTCTACCTAAGATTGCAAGGAGATCTGGTGGTCATGCGTTTGGATATGAGCTCATCTTTTTTTTTAAACTCGTAATTGCATCTTTGTAGCCTTTGGTTATCTTTGATCTTTGTAAAGGTTCCCTTTGTTTAGGGCTTTAATTCCAGAAAACTTAGGTTTTGCCGGCCTTGTCTCCGGGGTTGTGTTAACGCCGCCGGCTTAAGTGTATCAAAAACGCATCCCATCCTTGTATTTTCTAAAGTTAATATAATCGTAGTGTTTAAAAAAAAAGAATATATCTGTTATATATGCTTTGACTGATTACAAAATATAAATCATTAATCAAATTTAACTTTTTGTATTGAGAAAACTATAAATAATAAGTGAGCCTTATTTACAATTCAAATATTCTTTATTTATTTATTTAGGGTTTCAGAAAAACTCTTAACATTCATTTAAATTAAATAAGAATAATTTAAATTGTTTCTCGCTATTAAATATGTTGTAAATATGTATTTAATTCATCTAAACTAAAATAAAATTATTTGTCATAAAAAACACAAAAAGTAGTAATTAAATGGTTTGAATCATTGTGAGCCAGAACCTCCTATTTAGAGCTCATTATGTGATTTTTTTTAAAAAAATTTAGGTGCGCATAAACTAAAAAGGGGTTACAGATGAATTGATTACCCTTCAGGCTCTTTCGATAAGTCAGTATCCACATATTAATGCCAGCCAGTGTTGCAACGCGAATCTGCTGCTACTTCTCTCCGGTGCATATCTTTTTTCTCAAGTTCTTCCTAGATTGACATAGAAGAAATATGGTAACATAAAAGTAAACATTTTCTATAGTCACCTTTTTAAATATACCTGTACAGTGGCCATTTCGAACATAACATCATAAAATATAATCAAGGAGGACTGTTCTAAATGTCATATATCGGAATATTTACAAAAGAAAAAGATCGACAATTATTGTTTGTAAAATAGAATAAAATGTAGATACAATCTTCAAAAAGAATGGAGACCTTCCAATTGAACTTTTACGTAGCCATAGAGTGTTAAAATTCTCGGATGATTCTTCTTGAGGAAGTTTCAAAGCGGGCATCACTGGCTCAGGCTGGCATGCAAGAATTTATTGATACTGAGATGGAAATATAGATGGATCTTGAGTAAGTTTAAGTTATCCTTTAAAAGGTGGGCAAAGGGATGTGTGAATCCCTTCCAAAGCAGCATCTGTAGGAGAAAAAGACTTGGCCGAAATAAGTTTTTCAACATTCTCAACTTGCATAAGGTCTAAACACCCATTCAAAACACACATGAAGTCTAAACTCTCCTCGAACAAGCACCGCATATCCAACCAGAATGTAAAAGAAGATTTAGAATCTACAGGCTATAGCCAAAGCTCACCGATAAACTCTTAAACACATCAAATAACCAAGACATCTGTAATACAAAGCTCACCGAAAATGCCTTTTGTTTTTATCTCTCTCTTCCTACTCTCTCTCTCTCTCTTCTACTTACGTTTCTTACATCTACTCTGACATTCTCTCTATTTTCTCTTACCCCACCTCTTACACTTTTATTATACAGTAATGTTTTTCAATTGACGAGATAGCGAAGACTTATGGTGATTTAGATAAAAATAACAGAACTTAAAATTGATATTTTATGTACTTGAAAATGGAAGAAAAATGAATCACATCATAATTTGTAATGAATGGAACTTTGAAAAAAGTAACAGAGAAATAGAGCTTGGAGAAGAAACACATAAAAGAAAAAGAAAAAGAAAAAGAAATTTTGGAGAAGAAAGAGATTGGGAAAGTAAAAAGAATTTTTTTTAACGTCTAATTAATTATGCTATTACAATGATGAGAAATATTACATAGACGATTCTACAGCCGACAATTCTACCATCATATGAAAATGCACGTCTGACTGCATCGTTCCGAGCCGCCTTATGAGATCCATGTTCGATGATACGCCCTTGCACCATGCTGAAGACCTCTTGTAACATTTTTTCTCCATGATCTGCATAATTTACGTTTTCTGGGGTTTGAACCCCAGACCTCCTGGTGTAGAGGTATTAATGAACTCTTAGTCAAACTACTGGACCAGACCAGTGCCATCCCAAAACTTTATGAGGCTTAAAGCCTGTCAAGATATGTGGCCCTTATAAATAAAATTGTTATTAACAAAAACGTATGAAAAGGGTTTGGTATTACTCGAACTAGGAACAAAAAAATCCAACTTATCTTCCTAAACCATTTAAGCTACATATAATTTTGGTTAGTGTGACCTATATTTTATTTTTATATTTGTGGTCTGAAACCAATGTTTCACCTGCCTTGAGAGAGAGACGGGCCTGCACTAGACTAAGGGTGCTTCCACGAAAAATAAAAAGAATTAGGACTTCTTTTTATTTGACACATAAAAAACTATCAATAGGTGCGAAGGATATATGTGGGCTTGGCAGACAAAACAAAAAGTGGGAGTCTCAGAAAGGTAAAATAGGAATGAAAATGTGACTCAAAACTTAAGGCTATATGGCTAATTAGATGTGCACTGCCACTAATTTATGTTTAAACTAAGTGTTAACATATTTTTAGATTATAGATACCCGTGGTAAATTTTTGCTTTTTTTTTGGATTTTGGTGATGAATGTTTTTAAAATGTGATTACATTAATTTTGCAATTCAGAATATTTATGAGATATATATAGTCAACTTAGGTTTGTGTTCTGAAGAAGTGAGATGATTTGATATCAGTCTTCAGAATATCCATTTCTTAGTAAAGAGCTTGTGAAATTGCTCCAGATTGCATCTTAGTAGCTGCAAGTGAAGAATAAGTGATTTCTTGTTTCCTCCATAGATATACAGTTTACTATTTTGATCCTAGTCTCATATCTCACGTTGATGAACGGTTTTAATTGCTTTTTTTCTAAAAAACAATGATGGATTGTCTAATTATATGCAATTTTATTGTTTGAGTGCATATATGTTTTATAAACATTTAGTCTTGGCCATATATAAATATAAAATAGCAGCACCTATAATAAGATGACCTGATGAGCTTCTCCATGGATGCAATTGTTAATCGCTCAGCCAAATATGATAAAACGGATGTGTTCACAAGAAGTGAGATGATTTGATATCAGTCTTCAGAGTATCCAGTCTAAGCAAAAGCAAACGTTACAGATATACAGTTTACTTTTAACCTGAGTCTCATATCTCCTATTGATAAACGGTTTTAATTGCAAGGAAGGAGTACATAGTTTTTAATAGCATACGCAAGTGGAAGACATTCAAAGTTTCTAGTAGCAATTTGTTGCAAGTATGTTGTGATGCCTCCAAAGCTGCATCAAGTGAACAAATTGTCCAAGTTAGTGACTAGTTTATGTACGTACGAAGGGATTCAAGTGCAAACCAACCTTTCAAGTGCATACAATCTTGCACTTGGACGAGGCTTTTGGAAGCTGACAGAGTTCTCTCGCCATCCTAACCTTCTCTTCTCTGCTGATCTTTCCTCCACATCTGACTTTGAGCAGCTGGAGACACGGGAGCTTTCCTAAGAAATGCTCCAACTGATCCCACTCAGCCCGCGAAGTGCTGTCGTGTAAGCTAACCTCCACAACCTCCAGAGCTGAGGTCACAAGACAAGAATAGCTAGACAAGCACCTGCAAACATCATCTTGTCCATAGTGCAATCCACCCTTCAAAAAAGGAGGAGGATCAGTGATTGTAAAAACATAAGGATTATCTATAAAAGGACTCTATTTTATACCCTAATGATGAGAGTCTTCAGATTCGGAGACCTCTCCAGCAAACAAGGAAGGAACTCCCAGCAATACTCGATGTCTTCGTGGGTGATGGTCAGATGATGGAGATCCGCTAAAATCGGAATTGACTTGGAGAAGTAGTTAAGACCCTGAAACGACAATCAACAACACCTCAAAATCCTATTCTCTTAAATTTTCTCAAGTAGTAGCAAAAAAAATACTTACTTCGAATGTTGATGATGATGACAGATGCAAGACCTTGACGTTTCTTATCCCTTTGAGTAGTTTCTTTGGATTACTCGAGTATATATCAACATCATGGGGAAGATCAACATCGTCCCATTGAGTATTCACCAGCATCTGAAGGGTAAGTTTAGCTTCTTGAAGGGCCGGAAGGTTCATGATTGGATAGTCGTGTGCAACCAGATCAGAGTACTCCAAGTACTCAAGCTTGGGTGTATCGAAACTGATGCTTTGGTGAAGAGGACCATCAAATTCAGCAGAGAAGACACGACCCATAGAGATTCTTCGAAGGCTCTGACTAGATAAAATGCCTGACCACTCCCAGTGCTCCCTACACATCGCTGCTATGACCAGTTCTCTAAGCTCAGGGGAAGCGGAAAGAAGCCCCTGGAAGGCACAACCACGAAGAGAGAAGGACCTGACCGAGTCAAGCACCAGAGTCTGAAGGGCCGGTAGAAAAGCATCCCTGGGAAGAGCTTCGATCTCAAACCCTTTGCCGAGAGTAAGCTTGGCCAAAGTCTTGCTTGTGAATAGCTCCGGAGGAAGTGAATAACCTTTCTCCACACCATCTAAGCACATTTGAAAATCCATCACTCCGAGCTTCAGCACATGACAAATACATTTGTTCACAAGAGCAAAGTTTGCTGAATCAACGCGCTCTTTATATTTCAATGAAAACCTTCTGATGCGGGTGATAAGTTCTGGCAGAGCAGAGACTCTGACGAGGAAACCTCTCAAATTCTCTTGATTCTCGTCTAACTCAGGATCTTGTATAATGGTAAAGAGCTTCTGGAATCTCTTTGAGAGAACTGAAACACGAGCAGCCTCCTTCGCAGGTAGAAACCGCACGATCATGAGAATCATCTCATCAGGTAGACTGCTGATTGTATCCACATTTGCCCCAAAGCCTAGCGAACTGTGTTGAACATGTGCTCATTAGTTTAAATTTGGGGCGTATAATATAAAATGAGAAGAGAGAAAAGAAAGCAGATGGTTGATAGATACTCACTCGTCTTTGCAACTATGTATGGCGTCTACATTGGAAGCTAATGCGTCTCTTTCCTGAGCAGCATATATTTCTGCAGATGTTTTCACATCCTCTGGTTGAATATACTCCCAATATCCAATAACCTGAGATTGATTTGATGCCGTGCTATACTCCTCACGATGCAATAGCATTCGACCTCCAGTCTCTCTAACCTCAGACAATATATCTTCTTTTAGCCGTGTTTCTACCTGCATTGAGGATATCTATCAACAGAATCGCATTTGCAATAATTGTATTATTATCAGGTGTAGTTTGAGCCTTACCACTACGCCTGCTATTCCAACATGCGTGAGGATAGCAACAGGTTTACGCAGTTCTCTCAAGACAAATGGAATTCCGTTGATGTAAACATCTGCTACTTCTCTTATTGTCTCAGTTGAATCCTCACCTTCTTCATCAATCTGCAAACGACTTGAAGTTCTTTGGCACTTTTTAAGTATGGAACCTTTGCACAAGACAGAACCACTCCGTTTGTTGATAATTGACTCCATGACTGCATCCCCCTGTCGTGACTGCAATTCCTCCTATGAAATAAAAAATATAAAAACAAAACATTTTACAGCTATCCAAGCCTGAATAATGAGGGAGCGAGCTCACAGGAATGGTAAAAAACCGTCCAGGCCTTACCCTTACGCTCCACTTCAACGCTTGAACCTCAGGTTTTTCATGCAGCCAATTCTTATACCCTCCTTTCACAACTGCTACATCAAGATTTTCGCTTCCAATGTATGCTGCAAAGGTAATCAACCAGAAGTATCTCTCCAAATATTCAGCGCTACGTTTCAGTGCAGCATTTCTTAATCTTGGCTCAACATGTTGTTGGTTGAAAACTTTTCGGTAATGCAGAACAGCTTCACGAATATTTTGCACTGCAGAACATCTATCGATCACAGCATCTAATGCCTCACGAGATTCAACTCCATTATCAAATAGTGTAGTGAATTTACGCAGCAGAAGGATGTCATCCATTCCAAATGCACGGCCATGTTCCTCTTCGCCACTTAAGGAATCGTCGTACACTATTGAATCGGTCAGAACCTTAATAGGTCTCCCATAATTCATGCGAAGCTTCACTAGGCAGGCAATTACAGTTCCAGTTGTCGTTCGACCTCTCCCTATCTGTGTATGTTCAAGTGAAAGAACGGAATGCTGTAAGTCAAGAACAGAAAAATCTTACTTAAAAATAACCAAGCAGATTTGGAAACTCAACCTGGCAATTGAAGACAAAAGCAGTGTCTTTGGAAGCAGAAGCGATATTCCATGTCAAAGTGTCAAAGTCTGAGCTTCTGGGAGCCTTACCATCAGTTACAGGTACACGGGCGTATTTAACTGGAAAACCCTCAGTCTCTAGGTTTTTGAATACTTCAAGCGGTGTTTGAACAGAATAAGCATCCACATGTTCCCAACAATCGAAAACATTTTGGTCTTCGGTTTCGTGAATGACCATTATCGCACCGTCATAGCGTTTAGCTTCTCTCAGAATATCCTCTTTCAGAAGAGCCTCCACTCCTTCGACTGTATCCCGATCGGTTCCCTAAAGCAAGGTATTTATGTAAGCTTTTCAACCAATTCAGAAGAGTAAAACATATACAGACAACACAGATTGTTTACCTTATATCCTAGCATGTTCTTATATGGCCTTTCAACTTCACGTATGACAAAAGGTATCCCATTGATATATATAACAGGTTCTTCTCTCATGTTGTGCCAAAAAACCGGCCTGCGACCTCTTAGACTCCAAACCCTTTCAATGACAGATCGGATACCATCTACAGTTGGGTTCGCAACACCATACACAGCAAATCCTGGAACCTCCCTAAAATTCGGTGCTCCGTCCACCCTCTCTCGTAGACTTGCATTACGGCAACCAGGACTATGATCACTCTTCAGAACAGTTTGACTTCCCAGTACTACCCCACTTCTAAGCGCAGCGACTTCACTCATCTCATGAGGGCGCCCATCTGTAGATTCTTCAACCTTTGTCAAAGAAGGTTTCATAGCTGCAAGGGCACCCATAGGATCTCTCCTGAGAAACCTGAAAGTGGCAAAGATGAACAAACATGAGTCACCTGAAAAGCATATGCAGTCTGAAACACAAGTACCATATATTAGTTTCTGGCATTCAAATTCTTTTACAACAGCTTCCAAGAGATACAACCGCAGAGAGCTAGTTGAACATAGGAAAAGCCTCTCAAATGTCCAAGGAAAAACATGAGCTAGAACAACCATATCTACAAGCAAGCAGATAGATAACGGTACAAGAGTTGTAGAGAGAAACAGAAAGAAAAAAAAAAGGGCTGCTTGTCAGTACCTGCGAAGAATGCCATAGAGCTCTGGCCTAGCTTGCATCCAATCAGCAAAACTGACATGGTCAAGCGAACCAGTTTGGAGGAAGGCACCCTCTGAATCAAGGTATACAGAAAAGCATATAAGGAAGTTAGTATCTTTCCAGGTACTCAACAAACAATGAGACTGCTGCCTCTCTCTTCTTTTCATCGGGTTGACGCAGTATACTACTGCTGTAGGTTGGGATTGCCTCTCGTAAGTTCTGTATGTTGATTGATGAAAAAAATTTAGACATTTGACCCGAAGTTAAAACCCATAAAGTCTGATAGACATTTTCGTATACTTGGATATTAAAATGAGCAGAAGAGACCTGGATGGATGCACATCTGTCTATGGCATTATCAACTTGCCTTTTGCCTTTTACACCACCCTGGAATCATGAAAACAGTTAGATACAGCAGGACAAGATGAACAGACGAAGACACACAGAAAGGACTAAATACCTCTAAGACTCGTATCAAGCTTCTAATAACTGCATATTCCCCTCTACGGATTTTGTCCTCCTCAGAATTTGGCAGATCATAAGTAATATTTCTACCAGTTGTAAAGATTCTCCCAAAGGAGTTGTCTGGAGGAAGAAAGAAATGATAGGTTAGTAGAAACTTGTACCATAATGCAGGTCAGTTTAAATTCAAATCTGTCGGGAGTGACTCGTTGTTTATATTTTTTGTTCCAGAAAACATGGATCCTGGTCTTACATCTATATGTATAAGAAGATGCTATGGAGAAGAGGGTTGAGATATGAACACTTTGCTAATGTATACTGTTTCATTACTGTCTCAAACAAAAAAAAAAAAAAAAAAAAAAAAAAAAAAGGGCACTCGCAGATGAAGTACCTGATGCTCCAGGACGTTTGAAATAGAGGAGAGTTGCAATCACCATTCCAGCCGTCGTATTTCCACGTCCCATTTGGCAACTGAAAATGATCTCCGTGTTAATGTCAGCCTGAGATATCTTCCTAATCTGCAAACACACACAGTTACATCATAAATATTTTAAATGACAGGAACCACCCATATAGTGTGTTATGTACCTAGCAAATAGCAAAAGTAAAGAGATACGATCATTCATTCAAGGTTTACCAGCGCATCAAAATCTGTGTCTTTGGGTTCTGTCACAGGAACACGTGCATATTCGACAAGGTAGCCTTCAGCTTGCAGTTCTTGGTATACCTAGATCCAGAGAAGTGTGTATAGTGATGTGATCCTTGAAATCACCATAACAGGGTGCATGCTCTGTATCATACAAAATACTACCTCAAGCATTGTCTTTAAGGATTCATTTGAGACCACTGGCTCCCACTGGTCTACCATCTCACCATCTGGTAGTTCATCAGTCACAAGGATCTTGTTACCATGTCTGCCAGGAAAAAAAAAACAAAGTCAGAGATCATTTATAGGAGCAAGCGGTTATAGTGATTAAGATATAAACCGAGACGCCTCCATGAGAACATCTCCTCTTAAATCTTCTTCCATTTGATCCACATTTAACCTCTTCATACCCTGATCAGAAACATAAATAAACATAAACTGAAAGGTTCAACCAATGTATAAAAGGCTAATTAACATACAAAAATAACATGTACTACCATGTTGGTGAAAGGATTGTCCAAATCACGTAGAACATATG
>NC_027748.1:18263476-18274950 GCF_000695525.1 Brassica oleracea var. oleracea
ATTACCAACGTATAATGTCCTATTGGACCCATAAGACTTAATACTATGCATGATCAAAATAATATAAATTTCAAATGCAATTTTTCTCCTTTATTATTTATTACAAGGGAGTAGATATCGAAATAGAAGAACTTTTTTCTTACCTTTGATTTCACTCGCCTTTTTAATCAGTCCTCTTATCAACATTAAAAACTAATCTATTTTATAAGTTTTTTTTCAAATATCCTAAAGATGAATTTTAAGAGTGACTGAGGACAATGTTGGTAGCATAGTGATATTGTGAAGATTTGTGTTTTTCTTTGTCATGGCTTACTTAAATCGCTCTTAGTATAAAAGATTATGGGAGATTTGCCAAAATAGAATAAAAATTCAGCTTCATTGTCCCTTTGATATAAAATTTTTTTTGTCTCTTTTTATCTTTTCCATTTTTAAAACTTAATGAAATAAATAATTTTTTGAATAAAAAATTATGATAAATTAAATGCAATTGATGAAATATTCATATACACAAACTGATATTTTTTGGGATTTAAAAACTTGTTAAATTAAATTAATTTTTTAAATTATGTTATACGGAAAGTTGATATCTTGCATATTTACATTGTTTTAACTCTCTATTCTTGCATGTTTTGGTCATTTAGAATAGGGATCATGCATTTTAGTTTCTTTTTTGCATTGCATAAGTCTTTATCAGGTCTTGGAGTGTCCATTGGAGTTCTTAGATGTACTTGGAAGCATTTAGGATCAAAAAGGGAGTAGAAAGTGTTGTTTGAGCGAGCAGAGCACCAGAGCGGGCTACGGGAGCGACCTGCGACACCCGCTCCAGACGAAACGAAGACAGCGCGACCTCTTGCACCGGGGTGAGACACCCACTCCGAGCTCAACCTTTTGTCGACAACTTTCCTGATGTGGAGCGACCTGGTGGAGCGAGGTCACGTATCCGCGCGCAATTTGAAGACGTGAAGCAAACACATTGGAGCGACGTATCGGAGCGGGGTGACTAACCCGCTCCAGATGTGGAGCGACCTGGTGGAGTGACGTCACGTACCCGCGCGCAATTTGAAGACGTGAATCAAATATATTAGAGCGACGTACCGCAGCGGGGTGACTAACCCACTCTAGATATGGAGCGACCTAGTGTACCCACGCTGTGTCTTATCTTCTGATCGAAAATTTATGTTTTATTTGGGCCTTTCAGGTTGTTGACTGAACCCATTAGGTTTTAGAAGTCATATAAATACTCTCTAAACCTAATGTTAGGGAATTATCTTGTTTTCTAACTAATCACAAAGAACCTTTAGGTAAAAGATCTAATCTTGATCATTATCTCTTGTGATTGCTTGATTATCTTGATCACTAAGCATGATTAACACCAAATCATCATTGATTCTTGGGTTTATCATGAAGATTAGTGAGTAGTCATATTTGGCAACTGAAAATGATCTCCGTGTTAATGTCAGCCTGAGATATCTTCCTAATCTGCAAACACACACAGTTACATCATAAATATTTTAAATGACAGGAACCACCCATATAGTGTGTTATGTACCTAGCAAATAGCAAAAGTAAAGAGATACGATCATTCATTCAAGGTTTACCAGCGCATCAAAATCTGTGTCTTTGGGTTCTGTCACAGGAACACGTGCATATTCGACAAGGTAGCCTTCAGCTTGCAGTTCTTGGTATACCTAGATCCAGAGAAGTGTGTATAGTGATGTGATCCTTGAAATCACCATAACAGGGTGCATGCTCTGTATCATACAAAATACTACCTCAAGCATTGTCTTTAAGGATTCATTTGAGACCACTGGCTCCCACTGGTCTACCATCTCACCATCTGGTAGTTCATCAGTCACAAGGATCTTGTTACCATGTCTGCCAGGAAAAAAAAAACAAAGTCAGAGATCATTTATAGGAGCAAGCGGTTATAGTGATTAAGATATAAACCGAGACGCCTCCATGAGAACATCTCCTCTTAAATCTTCTTCCATTTGATCCACATTTAACCTCTTCATACCCTGATCAGAAACATAAATAAACATAAACTGAAAGGTTCAACCAATGTATAAAAGGCTAATTAACATACAAAAATAACATGTACTACCATGTTGGTGAAAGGATTGTCCAAATCACGTAGAACATATGATTTCCCATTTATGTATACTAGTTGTTCTGCCCGCACATGCGGGCATAGTGTTCTTATAGATATTTATCTGTTTATAACTATTAAATCAAAAACAACATAATAAATTATTAATTGTGTTTTTAAAAAGATAAATCAAACATTAAATTTTATATTTTATAATAAAAAAATATTATTTCAGATAAGAATACAACGTTTTAAAAATATATTTTATTTTTTAGAATTTTATTATATTTACTTATAGTCAATTATCAAATATAACATATAAATAGAACATTATTAATATATATATTCATTAGTTTTATCAAAATATATATATGCCTATTGTTGTGTTAAATTTTAAGAACATTCACATATATTTTATTAATATATATATTCATTAGTTTTTATCAAAATATATATATGCTTATTGTTGTGTTAAATTTTAAAAACATTCACATATATTTTAGAAAATATATTTATTTATTTGATTAGCATTTAATTATAAATTGTTTTATATCTAACTATAAATTTTATAATAAAATATTATTTTCAGATAACAACAGAATATATCTAAGAATTATCTTATGTTGTTAAACATGCTTTTATTTTTGAAAATTTTATTATATTTGTTTATAGTCAATTATCTATATAATATATAAATATAATAGTATTAATAGAAATTCGTTTTTATTTTTTGACTAATTTGTATAATTATTCATTAAGGGTATAAATATATAATTATTCATTAAGGGTATAAACGATATTAACCGCTCTAACTTTTAACGTGAGAGCTCCGTTGCAAAAATTTAATAGTAACTATTTTCAAATTAAATATTTATTTATTAAAGGTATAAACGATTTATTATTAATTTTAATCACTTTTTTAGTCAGATAGATTTGAAATTCCTTTTTATTTTTTGACTAATTTATATAATTATTCATTAAGGGTATAAACGATATTAACCGTTCTAACTTTTAACGTGAGAGCTCCGTTGCAAAAATTTACTTCGCAAATAATAATATAGATTAGCATTAGTTATAGAAAAGAAAAGATGAAAACTCACAACCGTTTAGTATAAAAGAAAAGCTATCACCACTTTCATACTTATCTCTAGCTTTCCAAATATTTTTTCTAGTACATTATTTTCATCAATAATTTTTTTTAGAGAGGATAAAATTTGAGTATCTATTGAGTCTTTTCCTTCTCGATTCATGATTGAAAATATTTTTTTTTTTAATATTTTATTAGATATGTCAAATATATACAGTTGTATCTTTACCATCAATTGGTAAAAGTGAACCAATACTATGATAATTTTCACCAATGAACATTAAACCAAAATGGACCACCAAAATTTAGTATTGTATAATTTTAATATGCACTCACAGAACACATAGAATTTTTTTTTTTTTTAAATCTAATAGTTTTCCTAAGTGAACGATCACATCACTGATATTCAACACCACATGAGGGTCGTAAATCTTGGATAATTTAATGTGAATTTGTTTACAACGAATTGTAAATAATGCACGTTTCGTTAATCGATTTTTTCAGTACTTTCTGTATGCCATTCCAAAGCATTACAATTACTGCAGCGCATTAGTTGTTTTGGCGGATTATTACTTTTGTTCATTGTCTCCTTATCTATTGATTAACAAATATTAAAGCTATTATGTATCATAAAGTTAGTAATTATAAACATGCCAAAATAAATTGAAATAATAAAACAAAATCAATATGTTTTTAACTTTAATAAAAAAATCTATATAATGTTTCATTACTAATTTTGTTCGACTGTGTCATATCTTTGTTTCTTGAATCTATTTAAATAACAATTATTAAATAATATAACTTTACAATTTTCTGAAATAATCAGTTTCTTAAAAATATTTTATGTACAGTAAAAAAGAATAAACTTAAACAAATCTTTTTTTTTAACAACTGAAATTTATTTATTACTTAAATTGTAACCAAAATACTTAGATAATATTGACTGATAAGTTTGTTTTACAATTGCTTCAGCTTTTTCCATATCGATAACCATATCATCACATTCTTTTTTTTTATCAACATATCAACACGTTCTATATGAGCAATCTAAGGGGGATGTATTCAATTGAGAGTTTTAAGTGATTCATGTCAAAATGACAAATTCACGGTTATTGAAACATGAATTTAAAAAACTCATTTAAAATCCAATGTTATTGAACTTGATATTTTATAAACTACTCTGTAATCCAATGTTATTGAAAATATTTTAAGTTGTGGAATTTTAAAGTTTTTAAGGGATTTTAGAGTGTTTGGGTGGATTTTCTTAGTTAAAAAAATTAAAACTCAAATCCCATAGTTTTAGGTTATATTCTAGAGTGGTTTAATAAAAATCATTTTATTCTCTGCAATTCCTTAAAATCATCTAAAATCTCATTAAAAATCAAATCACCTCAAATTTTAGATCGAATACACTCCCCTAATTATGGTTACTATTTTTAAAATATTTACTTAATTCTTAAAAGCAATTAAAACTATAGCAAATAAATATTACTTCTATCGTATGTATATTTTTAAAGGTAGTCCTATAATAAAATAGAAGATATGAAATTATAGATCGTGTTTTACAAATAAAACAAAAAAAATCATAGAAATAGTATTCACTTTGTTCATTATAATAATTTGGAAACATTATTTTCCCATGTTCACTACCACCATAGCTGGAATTTCACATATTATTATATAGATCCACTCCATCATGTTTGACAAAACTGTTGGATTTAATTTTTGACAAGTGTTTCAAAACATTACGATTGCAAAGAAACAAAATAAACCGAGCATTCCTCAAAATGCATACATAATCTCATATTCTCATGCATCACTCTCGTAAACTCTTTTTTATTTGTTTTAGTTTTGTTGTATTATTGAATACGTATATAATCTTATTTATTACTACATATGATAAGAACTACCCCAATACTTTTCAAAATTCGACCAACCATATGTTGGTTCGTTGAATCGTTTTCGATTATTATAATTTGCGTTTTGTTTGCCCTATCATCTGCAATGTGGTCCGTCGTCCATCGCGCAACCCTCCACCTTCGTCTCCCAAGGTACTTTTACATGTTTTTTAAGTCGTCGTGTTTTTCTGATTTGAGAAATGCGTAGTCTGATGAACTCTTCTCTTGTGGTACTATAGCAGAAGAACCCATGGCGATTTATGTCGCGTCAGGACAGCTCTCCAGAGGAATTGCTGCAGCTACGCTGCGTTATGCCACTGCTATGGGATCTTATCCCACGTCGTTTAGGGAAGAGAGGGACACCTTCGGGCCGATCCAAGTTCGTTCCAATAAGTACGGGATCTCTTTTTTTTTTTACCATAACGCCTTGACTATTTTCCAGTATGTCTTATCAGTATTATCGTTTTTGTTTCTGTGTCATATTTTGGGAAGCCCAGATGCAGAGACGCTGCAGAACTTTGAAATCGGTGGTGACCGCGAGCGTATGCCCGAACCTATCGTCAGCGCTTTTGACGTCTTGAAGAAGTGCGCTTCCATTGCGGCTGCAACTGAGATTAATTGAAAGCTCATATTGGTAACAGTGATCAACAAGCCAATATTGTGGCTATGACTTCAACCAGAAGGGAAAAGAAGAGAGATTTTAACGTATGGCAGGCCGATGTTCACATGGAGGAAGGAAGAGATTGAATAGAAAGCATAAATCAGGAATCAAAAGAGAAATTGTAAACTGATTATCAAATATATATAAACACAGGAAGAGATGCGAACCAAGAGTCACAACTCCATTAATGGACACAATGCTTCACTACCGACATAAAGCTTTGTTGTAGCGTCTTTTTTTTGTTTTTGTCAAAACAAAAGGTATGTCTCAACACAACCCTTGGATTAAAGGTATTCTAATCTCAACCATTCTCTGTTTTAAAAATAAAATTAATATAAAATATGAAAAGGTACTTCGTTTCCGTAGTGTCGTTTTAGAGCATGATTATTGAAGGATTCTTGAGGCGAGGTTCTTGAGGCGGAGTTCTTATCGGAATATAAGAACCTGACTCTTAACTTTTAACTAAAAAAGGTAAGAACCGGTTCTTAAATAAGAGTTTTAAGAGACGGTTCTTAGCTTTTTTAGTTAAAAATTAAGAGACGAGTTCTTATATTCCGCTAAGAACCTCACCCTAAGAACCTCCCAATAATCACGCTCTTATGTTTTTGTCAAAACAAATGGTCAACCCTTGGATTAAAAAGTGTGCAATCTCAACCATTCCATTTAAACAATAATAATAGTGACTATGAAAAAACAAGTTTGTTTCCTTGATGACGTAGGCAAGATAATTTTATATCCTTTCGATCATAAAAACAAAAAGTTCCGACCATTAGATTGAAATTCTTTTTTTCCTATAAAAAAAATGATGTCAGCGGATACAAAATTTTGATTTGCTATTATATATAGATTACCTGCCATAAAAGGCAAGTTCACATAAGTAAATATGCTGAAGCAAGGAACAACAATACAGTCTATATTGATACAAACTCTGAGTAACCGGTTCCTCCCTAAGACTAATCCAAAGAACTTGAACTTGATTGCTGGCTTTGTGAGCTCCGATGTGGTCAAGAAGGTTTCGTATCCCAACGGCGGTTGGCATAGCGACGCCGTGAACATGCAGAGAGCGAGCCTGAAGAAGGCCAAAACAACGAGATGGATCACTAGCAGCAGAGAGGATAGTCGAAATTCACGACAATACCTAAAGATATCAATTACTAAGATAGAGAATGGAGCGAACCTGATGGTAATTTCGATCCGAGGATTCACGGACTTGTTCTGACAAGCTGGGAGATAATCGCTCTTGAGGATCGTCTTCTTCCCAAGCAACAATCCATCTCTCACCTTCGTCATCCCGCTCTGCCTCGCCGGAATCGTAGGTCTAAACAGTCAATTGAATCGCGCTTCGCGACTCAAGGTTCTGGCGCGAGAGTCTATGATATAGATGAACAAGGCTTGTGAGAAATGTAACAGAGAGAAAGGAGCTCTCACACACTCTAACTTCCTTCTTCAATTAGTCGCTTTGTTTTTACACTATGATGGAAAGGGTACTAAATAAACATTACAAGTTTTTTTACATCATCATCATCATCATCATCAAAGTAGTAACTCCAATTAACATAACCTTGATTAAACTAGTTGTTAATTAAAATTTAGCAACACTCTGTGATTCTTTTCTTTATATATTAGAATGTAGTCGCTGAAATTAGTCACTCTCTTACACCATCCCCAAAACGGTAAATTAAAATTTCAAATGCAATTTTTCTCCTTTATTATTTATTACAAGGGAGTAGATTTCGAAATAGAATAACTTTTTTTCTTACCTTTGATTTCACTCGCCTTTTTAATCAGTCCTCTTATCAACATTAAAAACTAATCTATTTTATAAGTTTTTTTCAAATACCACTAGGAGTTTTCCGAGTATCATGAGAAAGAATTTTAAATCGTTCTTAAAACGAATCCTCTTTTCAACATAAGAAAAAAAAAATGTGAAGTATCATGAGAAAGAAATTTACTAGTGATTTGGTAGCATAGTGATATTGTGAGGATTCATGTTTTTTTCTTTGTCATGGTTTAAATTATTCTTAGTAAAGAATTATTTATATTGAAATTTATTTTGGATACATCTCTTACTTATTAGTAGAGAAATATTTTGGGATTAACTTTAATTAGGTGGTGATATGCACCTTTCGCTGAGTGAATAAACTATAATAAATTATAATTTTTAATTCGGAGGTATTAAAAAGTAAAAAATGCATATTAACTCAATATATAAAAACTGTCCATTATGAAACTTATTATAAAATTATTATGATATACAAATCAATGCAAAACAAACAAGTTGGGCTTCCTAGAAATCTCTAATTATGAAACTTATTATAAAATTATTAGAGATCAATCTTGTTCCTTGCTAGTAGAGTGCTTTATTGCAATTTTAGAGTTGGCCTCTCTGAAATTGAGCTCTAGGCATTTCATACCTGAAAGGTGTTTGATGAAATGCTTGAACCAACTCTCCTAAGCTTTTAACATTCTTTACCAAAGAGATTTGTTGTTACAGGTGTTAAGATGACTAATGAACTTGAAATTAATGATTGCTTAGATATTATTCAACAAAAAAAATTTGATGCTTGAGTTATCTTAGTGATTGAGCATTTATCTAGAGATAGAGTTTGTTTAGGATTGTGTCTAGGTCTAAGGTTGATAGATTGATTGAAAGGTAACACCTTTAGATTGAAACTTGATCACCCAAGGTTAATTCTCTTAGCCCATGAGTTCTTCCATCTCATAAAAAAGAAAGTTTTGTTCTTTATTGCATTTTAGTAGTATTCTAGTTCAAAATCATCTCACCAATTGATATCATTTAGATTAAACATGGTCTTACATTCCCTTTGCTTTAGAATCACTTAGAACTGGTTTGACATCCTTTATACTATATATAACTTTGAAAACTCTTAGCATCAAAAGTAGATTTCATCTTCTACGAATAATAAAATGGTAGACATTGAATTCTAGGTAAAAAAAGTTAATCTACTTTCTCTACAACCAGTATTCTACTTTTAAATAAAAATATAAATATGAAAACCGCAAAGTCTACGCACTGTAAGTGTAGCTACATTTTTATGAACGCAACTTCTACTTTTATGAGTAATTCTAAAATTCTATAAATACGAAATCTAGACACAGAGGGGTTCTTGTGGCCACAGACGCTGGATCTAGAGATCCGACTCCAACCCCTAATGTTGTTATCTGCTGGAGACTCCGTCGTAGCAAATATTTTTAAACCCGACCAAGACATTAAATCGGAAAAATTATCAGGTCATCGGATTATTGAGTCTACCTCGGGCGAACTACGGGTTAATAAGTTAATTAATTTTAATATATAACTATATATTAGCCGCAATGAAGCTTAATTTTTTTACCAATTTGATCAATTAAATTTAAGGTAAAATATAATACGATGAAGTGTGCACCTGAAGAACAAGCACTGCATTTGCAATGTTTTTGACATTGACAGGATACCTTATATTTACGCAATTGCTGCTGGTAAGCACTCGGAGCGAGACAAAAACCATTATGTAGATGTTTTTACTGAAAGTATACATCTCGGTAGAGATTTAACTACTTGTACCTTCCCTGACAATGTTCTGAGTATTCGTGTCCACCTTAACTTCTAAGAAAAGCAGTGGAAGTCTTCCTACAAAGCGAATCAGATTAGTTGTGAATTTGGTGTTCATGGTTATAAATCTCAATCACGAATGATGTAGATGTGACACAAGAGGACACAACAAGATTACATGCAAAACTGCTATATGAAGTTATTGTATGTCTATGCATCTGTGAAAGGAAAATAAAACAGAGTTTTTTTTATATATTTCAGTTCTCTTATGAAACTTTTTTCAAAGTGTCATTTAAATACTATAAACATTTTTTATTCTCTGATTTTAATGGTTTATTGATGATTACATGTTTTTATGAACAATTTCTATGTGTGGTTATTGATAATTACAATTATATGCTTGAACACACTTATCTTCAATACTATATTATTTGTTTTGGAAATCCTTCCTAAACATGTCATCTGCTATAATACATAAGATATATTTCGGTTTGTTAATGAATAAGTTTATATTTTTGATACTAACCGAGGATCCACTTAGCCTAGCGAGTAAACCACTACAAATTAAAACTATAGGTCTTGCTAGAATATATATATATAAATATGTGTGTGTGTGTCTAGGCAAAAATATTTGTATTAATAGATCTAGCTTGTCATCACTCTTTGTATTAAAATTGGCATATAAAGAATCCTTATATACATCCATAACATATACACAAATTTAGGGGTGTGACCAAAATTTTTGAAACAATAGTTGTAATTGCCACAATAAAAGATATGCCTTGTTAGTAAAATATACCACAATTGATTACTATATAACTAGGATAAGACATGCGCTCTGTGCAAGATGAGTTTATGTAACTAAAATTTAAAGCATATAGTATTGACAAATTAAATATTTTTATGTGATGATTTTTATATATATATACAACTATGTTTTTTATATAATCATATACACGTTGGAAATGGACTATTTGTAATTGTAATTTTGGACGAAAAACCTTTGAATTTATCAAGGGCCCGATCGATATGGACTTAAGGATTTAACACGAATTTCAGAATTTCACAATTTTACATAAGATGGAAAATAAAAATATTAAAAAAAATACAAATTTGGCAAGTATTTAAAGCAATGTTTTGAAAACCGGATCGGACATTGACTCGGAATTGTAGTTGGGTCAATGGTTGGACCGATCCAATCGTTCAATCGGGTTTTAAATTTTAATCTAATTTTAAATTAAGTAACTATATATATATGCATAAATATTTTATAAAATTATTTATATAAACTTTATGTCATTGTTAGAATCCAAATTTGATATGAAAACAAATGAAAACTTCAAAAATAATATAAAAATATAACGAAAACTATTTTATTTACATACATATTAGAAAACAATATGAAATTTTTATGAAACCTTTTCAGAGTTTGTAATTTTTTTATTCTTGTAAACTAAATTTAAGAAAATTGGGTTTAAATATCGAATCGGATCACCGAGTTTTACTGGGTTTTGATCGGGTTTACCGATTTTATTTAAATCCAATTTTTAGCATAACTCGAAACCGATTAGAAAAGCAGGTCAGCGGTTAGAAAAACTTAATCTGATTTTTCAATACGGTAGATCTGAACCAAACAAGACCAAACCAAACTGAACCGAAATAGAGAAATGAGTTTGAATTTGGTAAAACTGAATGAATGTTACTTTTAAGAAACCGATGAATATGGATATGGTTTGGTATCGAAACTGAGCAAACCGAATAAAAAGAATAAACCGATTAACTAATATATAGTTGCATATTTATATGTAAATTATATAGCAAAATTAATAATATATAAAAAAATTATTTTATTGATATGATCTTCATACATAAAATGTTGATTTTAGTAATTTAATATTTTTGTTTTAAGTTTAATTTTTGTTTTAATTTTTATCAAATAAAAAAAATTTATTTTTTCGTTGAAAAATACATGTACTGATATTTTTGTTATTTAATAATATTATGGATTCCTAATTTATCTTATTTTATTTTATTAAAATTATTATTCTTATTATTAATTTAATATGTTTACTAATTATTTTAAATAGTAAAAAAATAAAACAAAATTGGTCTATTTAAAAACTGAAATATCTTCATGTTTTATTAAAGCCAATATCTAATCGTTTATATATTACTTTCTGTTAGGT
>NC_027748.1:18276296-18277820 GCF_000695525.1 Brassica oleracea var. oleracea
AGGATGACTTTTTTATGGTAGATATAATGGTATTTTTTTTTAATAGAGAAGATTTTATATTTGTATTGGACGACGTTTGAATATACTTAAACACGTTTTTTATTTTTCATCATAAATGAAAGACATTTATTTTGTTCTTCTTATGCTCAAGTTTGGTTTACCAATTTGCTTATGGTATACCATACATCGTAACCTAAATACACGCTTGTTATAATATAAAGTTTCCTACCAATTAAATTTTGAACTTGCAAATTATTCAATTGATTCTTATGCTGCTACGTAAGTCAAATTGACATCTTAATTAAATGACACATCATCACATCTCTTTTTTAATTAGTACAAAATATAAGTTACAACTTTTTTAAATAATTATCAATTAATATATAAGGGATATATTATGTTAGCCATATATAGAAACAATCAATCAACAAAATAAGGTTTCTTCCATTTGTGCACAATTTAGGAAACAATATGTATAATTGTCAAGTCAATCAAATTTTCGTGCACACAAATTATATATAGTTAATACTATATATTTGATTTCCTAAAACCAAAAATGGAAAAACTTACAGTAGTAGGTAAATGTATATACAGCCAATCCGAAAATATCACAATCAATTATGTTATAACCGAATCTGGTCAAATTCAGTATAAGATTATAATTTCAATTCGAACCGCTAAGGGATTATAACCGGAGAACCTACAAATACAGAAAAACATGTTCTATTACACGTTGCTATAGGTTACATCCCTATATTATAGTTGACATTTATAAGATAAACTACAACCTTATTTTTTAAGAGTTATTAACATAAATAGGCTCATTATGTCTTTAATTACACTGCAGAGTACAATGTGCTACTGAAGTACTTGTTTGTCCTCTCAAAGGAGACTTTAGTCTTAAGATCATCTCGATGAGTCGCCGTGTTCCTTCGGAACTCACCAAATCCGATCAACTTCTGTGTAACAGATTCATTTTCCATTTTCCTCCTACCTTAATCCATTCATTAAAGTGAATCTCATCTCTCATCCCACTCTGTCGCATTTAATCAGCCTCATCTTCATAAAACGTAACCGATGATCCTCGGCATATAAATATGTGTTTGATGAATGCGATGAGCAGTTCACCATCTGAAAGAACAAACTCTATCAAGCATGAACTCCAGCAATGGCGAATTCTAGCATTCGTCGGTTAATTTTGGAAACATGATGCAATCGGTTTAGTTTCTTTTTCCTTTAGGCCAATGTTGATGTCGCCGGGAGCTGTGGAGAGAATGCCGGGGAAAGCGACCAGCAATAAACTTCTTAACTCACATCAAACTCACTGATCTGGACACCACAACCGCCACGGAGCACCGATCGACCCCACTCCACTAGATCCCGAAGCCAAAACTCCTCCACATCTTCCCTGCCGTCCTCGAATGATTTATAATGCTATTAATCTATATTGGAATATGTTGATCTGTTGATCGGTAGATGAGAAGGTAATTTTATTCCACTGAATCTGTTGTTTCTTTAAATCAT
>NC_027748.1:18279052-18288844 GCF_000695525.1 Brassica oleracea var. oleracea
TTGGGACTTTGAAATTTTATTAATTTATAGAGATATATAAATTTACAAAATTTTTATTTATTTAGATTTTTTTCTCTATCTCTAATTTTTTTATTTATAAATTAAAAAAATATTTGATTTTACCAAATGTATATTATTTAAATTTTAGAAATTTGAATTTCATATTGTTATAATATTTTATTTTGTGTATATTTTTATGTTTCATAGAATTGTTAAATGGTTTTTGATATAATTTTACTAAATATTATTAAAATATATTGAAATACTAAGAAAACTAAAGGTATTTTCATTGTGAATATAAAACCAACAATATAATGTTTAGTTTGTACTTATATAAAATTATATATAGATAGATTATTAATTTATGATTTTAATAGGACTATATATTTACATGAGAGTTTTCAAAAAAAATATTATCTTATTATTTTATCGATTTATATCATAGTTTACACCGGCCCAAATTGGAGCCGGTAAAATTTATTAATTCATAGGGATTATTAATTTATCGAGTATTAATTTATAAAGGTGAAATACCGAAAACTAGAAATTCAATGACACTAAATGCAAAAAAAAAAACTCAGTTGTACATTTAACATTTCTTACATAATAACCTGAAGGAGCAAAATTAAATATTAGATTATAACTAAAATACAATTAACATTTTATCCATTTTGCTCATTATTCTATATGTAATCTAATAATAAAATAATTTTTAAATTTTATCTTCTAATTTATAAATCTATAATAAACCCTATATATATGATATATTTAATAAAAAATCTGGGCGTAGTCCGGGCAAATCCCTAGTTAAGATAATTAGGCATTTTCTTTCTTGTTAGGTTTATTAAGAAATTCGAAACCTCTGAACTAAATGATTATTTTATTCAATTGTTTAGATATTTTCTTTTTCTTTCTCTCTCTCTCAATGTTTTTCTTTCCTTTCACAACCACCATCTGTAACACAACCTTCCATTTCTTCCGATAATGTCATTCAATTTTTTTTTGGGTTTTTTCCGCCACCGCCTCCGCAGCAAGAATAACCATAACCAAACGATAATTCATCCTCTCACACCGTTTATCCTTATACATTTATTTTGACGAAAGTGACATGACCAACAAAGCAAACCTAAGCAACTTCTTTTGTGAAATATGAAATCATGGAAGAGTGCCCATGATCAGAACATAGTGTCCCTGGTCAGAAAAAAGTTTCTTTTGATTATATATATCACCAAAGCCTCGTACTTTAGATAACTTTCTGTTTGAACGGAAAACGGTGATAAAGAAGATGTGGGTTTAACAAAAACGTCTTATTAATGGTCGGTGAGAATGTTCAGTCGGTTACAAAGAAAATGAGAAGAATGCGACAGAAAGAAAGCCGGTGGCTCGAAGAGCTACCGGAAAAGTACAAATAACGGCGAGATGAAGCAGAGGTGAAAACCCTAATCTAGCCGCCAAGTGTTAGTCAAGAGTTTCAGATCCTTCTCTCGTTGCTTCCCCTTTCCTTTATATATCGTCCTGATGCTTCATCCTTGACCTAGCTTACGCCGTCTCGATGGGCCTCCCCTGCTGGGCCGAAAGGCCCGTATGCATCCGAGCAGCCACCGAGCCGAGTACTCTATAGTCGACGATGATCGACTAAAAGTACTCTAGGGACAAGCCGAGAGGCCTGACCTCTTGAGCCGACTAACCGAGCTATCGCTTTATCTAATCCGGGCCAGACCTTCTATTCTTTGTGCCTTGTGGGGTGGTTAAATCCATCCCCTACAGTAAGCCCCCCCAGTCCATCAGTGAGAGAAGCGTTGTCTAGCTCATGATGGATTTTGGAGTTTGAGGGTTTGAAGGAATAGAAGACATGTCAGAAGGTTGGAGCGGTTGGTCGATGAGTTGCGCGGCGTCATTTCTCTCGGAAATAGCAGATGAGGTTATATCGCTTCTTTTGGTTGTTATGTCGTAGGAAGGGTTCTGGGGGGTTCTCGCTTGAGGTCGTTGAGTCGCGGATACCCGGGTTTTAGCTGACATGTCTTGATTAACCGTTGGTCTAATCCGATTTAAGATGGCCGGTGGTTAATTTAGACGAGAAGCCGAACCGTCGCGAGGGTCCGCTGGGTTTTTTGGGAGAGTTTCGAGGCCCATTTAGGCCTGAATAGACCTAATGATGACGCCTCGAGTTCCCCCCCCCTCTCTTTTCCTTATAAATACGCAGATCCCCTCTCATTTCTTCAAATTTTCTCCGTGATCAAAGGTACTTTCTCTATCCTTCCCTTACCTCTCTAACTGTTATAGCATTCGTTCGATTTGTTCTTCGCCATTCCGCTCCACAATGTCGTCAGATCAGGGGTTATCGAGGCAGCAGAAAGGGAAGGCAGTTGCGGCGGCGTCAAATCCGGCAAGGAATCGTGATGGAGATCGCGTCGGGGATCTCGAGTTGACTCACCATGCGGCGATGATGGATACAACGAATTTATCTCGCTCTCAGAGGCCTTTAGTCGTGGATGCGACGAGGCTTGCGAGAGAGGGAGGCGAGAACATCATTGTGAGAGACGCGAGGGATTGCGCGAGAGATGGGCAGAGCGGGGCGATGCACATTGATACGGTGACGTTAAGAAATCGCTCCGCGGGGGCGGTACTTCGGGAGACGACGTTCCCGAAGTCGAGTTGCTCCCGACTACCTTTTATCCCGAAGGAATCTTCGAGGAGCTTCCCCAACTCCATCCCGACTTGTTGCGCCCTGCTTTCTTGGCCGGTCAAGATTGGGAGGACATAGAAGAGACGAAGTCAACCCCAGGGAGTGTGAAGAGGGTTCTTCGGGGCTGCGAACGCTGTCGGCGTGACTTTTCTTATACCTACGAAGGCGCAGAGGCCCTGGTCTCCTTCGATCGGGTATCAGACGGTGTACGAGTCCTACTTCCAAGAGGACACTCGTTGATGGTTACCCATTCCGCGAGTGATCACTGCGTACGCCAGGCGTCGAGACCTTGCGATCAGTCAGCTACTGAATGGCTCGCTTCGACTAGCAGTCACTTTATCGGTTTTGGCGGAGCAGATTGATATGCCGATGAGCGTCAGATCATTCGAGGAGATAACCTCGATAACCGACATGAAGGACGGAACTTACTCGGTGAAGATGCGATCGAACTGCAACGTGTGCGCCGGTCACCCGAATAAGACGCAGAACTGGCAGCGTTCCTATTTCTTCCTCAAGTCTGATGACTCGGCTTTCGAGGAGCCTCCTCAAGAAGATTATCGGGTTCTTTGGAACCGTTCTTGCGGTAGAATATCCTGTCGCGAACTACATACGACTTGTCGATTCTAACCATGCATTTTTTCTCGCTTTGTATGCAGTTGGCCATCCTACCTCTCCAGTTTATCCCGAAGATTTCTTGAAGAGCGTTCGTGCCGTCGCTTTGCTCCGAGTCTATCGCTGGTCCGAGATTACCGTCAAGAAGATTCGTGAACTTAATGATCGGATCGCTCCAAGTACGTTCTCTCGCCGCTTTAGGTTATTTCTTTTGGTCGCAAGATTACTTATCACGCCTTGATCCTTTGTCTTGTATTTTCAGAAGAGTGGAGGTCAGATCTTACAAGCATTCCTCCTACTCGCAGCAAGCGGCTAAACATCTTTCCGAAGGATATTCAGAAGCAAATTTCTGAGGCAAAGAGGATGGGCACTCTTCCCGATTTGAGCGCGATGATAGCTGCCCAGCTGGGGGTTCTCCCTTATGGTACCAGAGGTGTGGGGAAGGGCAAGAAGAGGAAGAGAGGCGGCTCGGGGGTCGAGAGGAGCGCCGAGGAGACGAGTGACGTCCCTCCTTCTGGTGAACCCCAGAAGAAGAAGAAGAAGAAGACGAAGAAGAGGTCTGTCGGCGACGGCATGAAGCAGAGGTGAGAACCATTCTTGCGGTAGAATATCCTGTCGCGAACTACATACGACTTGTCGATTCTAACCAAGCATTTTTTTCTCGCTTTGTATGCAGTTGGCCATCCTACCTCTCTAGTCTATCCCGAAGATTTCCTGAAGAGCGTTCGTGCCGTCACTTTGCTCTGAGTCTATCGCTGGTCTGAGATTACCGTCAAGAAGATTCGTGAACTTAAGGATCGGATCGATCGAATTACGTTCTCTCACCGCTTTAGGTTATTTCTTTTAGTCGCAAGATTACTTATCATGCCTTGATACTTTGTCTTGTATTTTCAGGAGAGTGGAGGTCAGATCTTCCAAGAATTCCTCCTACTCGCAGCAAGCGGCTAAACATCTTTCCGAAGGATATTCAGAAGTAAAATTCTGAGGCAAAGAGGATGGACACTCTTCCCGATTTGAGCGCGATGATAGCTGTCCTGCTGGGGCTGGCTAGCGGGGAAGGACCTTCGACGACGGTTCCTCGCGCCGATGAGGTTCTCCCTTCCGGTACCAGAGGTGCGGGGAAGGGCAAGAAGAGGAAGAGAGGCGGCTCGGGGTCGAGAGGAGCGCCGAGGAGACGAGTGACGTCCCTCCTTCTGGTGAACCCCAGAAGAAGAAGAAGAAGAAGAAGAAGAAGAAGACGAAGACGAGGTCTGTCGGCGAGCAGTCGGAGAATGCTGACGAGCCGACTGAACAAGAGGAGGGGGATGTTCAAGAAGAAGAATTTCAGCCCGAAGAGGAGATTTCTGAGGCTGAGGTCTCGGGAGAAAGGAACGACGAGGAAGGAGATAGCGAAGGGGGGGGGGGAGTTCGAGACTTCTCTTAACGCCGCCTGTCCGGACGGTTCTGAAGAGGACAGCGAGGGATCACCACTTTTGATAAGAAGTCGCAATGACGAAGTTGGTGACGAAGCGCGGTCTCCTGCTCTGGCGTCTCCTCGCGAGAGAACTCCGGTTCCCATCGGGGAAGGGGCCGTCCAGATCGGTACTTCTTCCCGCGGCACCGCCGTCTTAAGGAGGGTGCCCGGAGGCAACTTCCCAGACAAGGTCGACTTTCATTACGAGGGACCGACCCCCTTAGTGTATGTCCCAGAGAAATGCGGAGAGTTTCTCTGCCAACTAAGAGGGAGGGGGAAGCCTCTACCCGCCGTGAAGGACCTTATCTTCGGGAGTGAATACGAGGAAGCTGCGAGGGCCAAGTTGCTGGTAAACGGCTTGGTCCCTCTTATTTTTTTGTTTCATTCCTTAGCTTTTAGTTTCTTACAATTTTCGTTCTGTCGCGTGTCCAGGGGGTAGCACGATGAACATCGTGATTGACAAGTATGACATCGCTAAAAAGGAGGAGGCTTCTACTCGTAAGCTAAATGAGTCGAGGGCTGATCTCGAGAAGCTCAATGGGATGGTAGGTCGCATCATTGCTCGAAGAAACGAGCTTAAAAACGAGTTGGAGGCATCCCGAGGAGTCATCCGCGAGCTTGAGCGGAAGAATGCTGAGCTTGAGGGCGAGAGGGTTTTGCTCGCCGCGACTCACGAGAGAGAGATGCGACGCCTTAGAGATTCCAGAGTTCTGGAGGTGACGAGGGAAAGGGGAAGAGTCGAAGCTGAGATGGCTGCTAAAGCTAATTGTCGCTTTGCTAAGATTCGTTCCCGAGAGGAACGACGAGGTCCTTATGACGCGGCCCAGTTTCTCCATAGTCAAGCCTTCGGGACTAGGAAATGCCTTGAGGTCTTGAAGGGGGCTGGGAATGACATCCTGCAAGCCACTATTGAGATGTTCGCTGAGCACGAAAGAAGATATGAGCAGGAGGCTGCAAAGCTTAAGGTGGGTGAGATACCCGAGGTAGATCTCAAGCTTTCCCCTCTCGTGTTGGAATCTCAGTTCGTGGACGCTCGGATCTTGGCGGGTCTCGATCCGTATGGTTCCAATGCCGGCTTAATCGACCCAGAGACTGCGGCTAATCTCCGTGCTCCGTCTACTCGTCTGATCGATCCGATCGGAAAACAAGGTGAAGATCCGACACCTCCTGTCGAGAACCCTTCGACTGCTCCTGAGGAAGAAGCACTTAGTCAGGGAACTCGAGTTGCTGGAAGTAACGCTCCCGTCTTCGTGCTCTCGGACACTTCGGCTGAGGGTCGCGACACGCCGCCTCCAGAGCAATCTCGTCGAGACAATGAAGAAACTGGCGAGACACCGGAAGAAGCCGGTCCAGAGGTTCTCCCAAGGCCTAATGAAGCGCATATCTCTCCAGCTGCTCGTGAATCGAGCGTCAGGGCTTCGGAGCTCTCCGCCCTCAACGACCATGAAAGCGATCGAGAGAACTAGCTTCTCTTGTATGTTGTTTCCTTTAAGTCCCGGAGAACGTGTGTTGTTGTTTAAAACTTTGGCCCTTTGAGGCTTTTATCTTGTTGTCTTTTCCTTTTTGAATTTCCGACTCTTTGACTTTGAATCATATCGACTTGTTATCTTGTTGTCTTTTCCTTTTTGAATTTTCGACTCTTTGACTTTGAATTGCGAACCTTTGTCTGTGATGATCTCATATGGGAGCCCATGTCGGCAGATTATATTCTTCCAGACGAAGTTTTTCACTTACTTGTCGGTGATGCTGGCGTAAGCTTCTGCTTCGACCCACTTGGTGAAGTAGTCCGTGAGGACCAGGATAAACTTCTTTTGCCGAGATGCCGGCATCGGACCGATGATATCCATTCCCCATCGCATGAATGGGTATGGAGCAGTTAGGGTGTGAAGGAACTCCGTCGAGCTATGTATGGTGGAGGCGTGACGCTGGCATTTGTCGCATTTGCGCACGTATGTCTCGCAGTCGGCGTTCATGGTTGGCCAGTAGGATCCGAGATTCTTTACTTTTAGTGCGAGAGCACGTCCGTCCGAGTGATTGCCTGCTGCTCCTTCGTGAGTTTCGGCCATGACAAGTCTCGTTTCTTCGCCGGTGATACACTTGAGTAGTACCTTTGTCGCGGTCCATCGGTGTAGCTCTCCGTCCATGACGACGTAGTGTACGCTGTGTCACTTTAGTCGTCGCGCATCCCATTTTTCGGTGGGCAGTAGGCCTTCAGCAAGATAATCCACGAGTTCTCTGCGCCAATCTGTTGACTGATCGGCTTGCGTGGGGAGCTGCGCTTCGTCGATGTCCATCGCTTCACTGATTGCTGCTGCAATCGCAATCGGCTCTGCTTGCGTGTCGATGCTCGGTTTCTCGATTTTGTGGATTGGGATTGTCCTCTTGACTTGATCGTGCAACTTACTACCTAGGGCGGCGAGGGTGCCGGCACAGACATTTTCTCCGCGAGGAACCTTCGTGAGTTCGAAGAAATTGAAGTTTCGCGTGAGATCTTGGACGAGTTTGAGGTAAGCATCCATCCTCTCGTTTCGGACGTCGTAATCACCGAGGTACTGGCTTACGACGAGTTGAGAGTCGCATTAAGCACTGATTCTTTTGGCTTTTACTGCCTTGGCGAGACGGAGTCCGGCGATAAGGGATTCATACTCAGCTTCGTTGTCCGACGCTGTGAAGCCAAAGCTGAATGATTGCCTGATGAGTTCTCCTGTCGGTGACTGCAGTTGTACTCCCGCTCCCGAACCTTTACTCGTGGATGAGCCATCTACGTGTAGGATCCAGTTTACATTTGGTAGGATGAGGTCTTGCTCCAGCTCCGGTGTTAACTCGATCAAGAAGTCGGCGAGGACCTGTGACTTTGCTGTTGTGCGATTCTTGTACAATATGCCGTGTTCACTCAGCTCCATCGCCCACTTAGTCAACCGTCCCGATTGGTTAGTGTTCTGCATAACCGTTCGGAGCGGTTGATTAGACAGTACTTCGATTGTGAATGACTGAAAGTAGGGTCGCAGTTTTCTGGCCGAGGTGACGACAGCTAAGGCCATCTTTTTCGAGTATTGGCTATCTCGTCTCTGGCTCGGTCATTCTTTTACTTGTGTAAAAGATTGGTTTTTGCTCTCCCCGATCTTCTCGAATGAGTACGCTGCTGACGGCGGAAGATGTGACAGCTATGTAGAGACACAATGTGTCGCCGGCTTCCGGCTTTGATAGTACTGGGGGGGGTTGTGAGATAGTGCTTGAGTTGGTTGAACACCTCCTCGCATTTTTCGTCCCAGACGAACTTCTTGTTTCCCCTTAGTAGTTCGTAGAAGGGGAGACACTTATCGGTTAATCGCGAGATGAAGCTGTTGAGAGCTGCTATACGTCCGGTTAGTCGCTGTACTTCTAGGCTGTTCTTCGGGCTGGGAAGGTCAAGGATCGCCGAGATTTGTTTGGGATTAGCTTCGATCCCTCGCTGAGTGACAATGTAGCCGAGGAATTCACCCGAGGTGACACCAAAGGTACACTTGGCCGGGTTGAGCTTCATCCCGTAGTCGTTCAAGATCTTGAAGCAGTCGCGTAAGTGTTTTAGATGATCGTCGGCTTTGAGCGATTTGACTAACATGTCGTCGATATACACCTCCATGGTGTTGCTGAGCTGATCAGCGAACATTCGGTTGATGAGTCGTTGATAAGTCGCCCCGGCGTTCTTTAGCCCGAAGGGCATCACCTTGTAGCAATAGGTCCCTCGGTCCGTGATGAATGCTGTTTTTTCGCGATCGTCAGGATGCATCAAGATCTGGTTGTATCCCGAGAAAGCATACATGAAGGTTAGGAGTTCGTTACCAGCAGTTGACTCGACGAGGCAATCGATGTGAGGAAGTGGGTAACTGTCCTTTGGGCATGCCTTGTTGAGGTCCGTGAAATCGACGCATATGCGCCATTTGCCGTTTTTCTTCTTGACGAGAACCGGATTAGCCAGCCACTCGGGATACTGGACTTCGGTAATGAAACCCACGTCGAGAAGCCTATCGACTTCTTCGTTTATAGATTTAAATCGTTCTGGCCCGAGTTTTTGTCGCTTATGTCGGATGGGTTTGAATGTTGGATCGACATGCAGTTCGTGAGAGGTAACTGCAGGGTCGATTCCCTTCATGTCGGAGGTCTTCCAGGCGAACGTCGAAGCGTTCTCTTTGATGAAAGAGATGATCCTTGAACAGATATCGTCGGACAAGTGGACGCTAACTCGGATAACTTTTGATGGATCGGACTCGTTGATTGCGACTTCACGAACTTCCTCCTTCGGGGGATAGATCTTGTGGATCGGTTTACCAACGGAGTTGACAAGGGAAGTTTGTTGTTGCATCTTGACAGTAGCGATCAGCAGTTCTCTCGCGGCTTGTTGGTCTCCGCGGATCGTCTGCGTTTTGCCATCTTTTCCAGGAAACTTGACGCATTGATGGTAAGTCGAAGGAATGGCTTTCATGGAATGCAGCCATGGTGTTCCGAGTATGGCTTTATAGGGTGCTTTTGCACGGATGACGGAGAACTTGACGGTGCGGGTTATACCACATGCGTATACCGGAAGACGAATTGTCCCGATCATTTGCTCCGAGGCTCCATTGAAGCCGGTGAGCGTGCGAGAGGAAGGTTTCATATCTCTTAAATCAATGCCCATCTTGTCGAGTGTGTCACGGAAGATGAGATCGACCGAGCTACCGGTATCGATAAGGACTTTTGTGACTAAGCATTCGCCGATATCAAGGTCGACGAGAAGAAGATCGTTATGGGGCATGTGGACGCCCTTGGTGTCGAGCACCGAAAAAGTGATCTGGTGATCATTTTCGACTGGAGGGGGCCATTTCTGAGAGGTGGTTGCTTGACGTTTGTAATCTTTGACGGCCCGAACCGAGTCTCCGCAAGGTGGTGATCCGCCCATTATGACGTTAATGTGCGGGGCTCGGTTAGCCCGCACTGATTCGAGCTGCTTCCTCAAATCGTCAGTTGTGTTCTCGAATTCGGGGGTTTCTGTGGGCTGTTTCTTCTTTGATTCGAGACGTCGTCG
>NC_027748.1:18289264-18306833 GCF_000695525.1 Brassica oleracea var. oleracea
GGACCTTGCATTCCTTCGTATCATGGGAATTCCTTTTGTGGTAGAGGTACCATTTTTTCGGTTCCTTGGAGTTTGAGCTCGCTGGTTCGGATGAGCTTAACTGCTTCTGAGCGGACTCTCGATCCCAGTGGTTCCATCTTTTTTCTCGCATGACAGCTGCTGATTTTGGGGATTCCTCATCGTCAACCGAGCTGACGTAGCCTCGCTTTTGAGTGGTGTTTCCACCGGAGGAGTGCTGTCGGGGCTCGGGGCGGGTGTCGTTTGTTCGGGCGGGTTGTTGTTTCGCTGCCGCTTCTTTTGCGAATTTCGCTCTTGTGTCTTCTTCCATGCGGATAAAGTTGTGAGAGCGAGCAATGGCGTCGGAGACAGATTTTTTCGGGTATCGGTAGAGATCCTGACGGAAAGAGGATTTGACGTGTAAGGTGTTCATCAAAGACTCAACGGCGATATGATCCGGAATATCAATCTTCGAGACAATAGCCTTGAACTTCTCCATGAAGTCGCGGAGGCTTTAGCCGTTGGCGTGAGTGAGGTTCCACAAATCTGACACGGTCGCCTCTTGGTTAGTGAACATGATATAGTTCTTGAGAAAGGCCGTCGAGAGGTCGTGGAAACAGTCGACGGAGTTCTCTCTGAGGCCGGTGAACCAAGTGAGGGCCGGTCCTTCTAGGATTTCGACGAAGAGTTGGCAAAAGCCGGCGTCTTTTTCTTCGTCGGTTAGGTTCGCGCGTCGCATCACTATGTTAAAAGACGTGACATGGGTAGAAGGGTCAGAGAGACCTTTGAAGGTGGGGAGACGGAGCTTCTCCATCTTTTGGAACCGCACACTGGTAACCTTTTGCGTAAAGGGTGTACGAAGAGACTCTGCGAGCACATGCTCGATTTGGGATGCGGACGTCGTCACCTGGTGGATCTTTGACTTGATATCGAGGACCGATTTTTTCAACGCGGCTAGTTCGCTTGTGGTGTGTGCGTTGATGTCGTTATCGGCGCTTTGGCGGTCGTTGTCCCGCGTAGGTGCTACGTCGGCTGTTCGGTTTGTTGCGAACAAGTGTCGACGATATTGCACCGTTGAAGCTTCGGCATTTGCAGCGAGAGGAGCGAGGATCTTTGCTATCGCCGTGATCTGGTCAACCAACGCCTTCTGCGCCGCCTCTTGTTGGGTGAGGCGCGCCAGGATAGTCTCCATGGACGCAGGAGGGGGCAGTGGAGTTGCTGGCGTTGGCGTAGGTGTCGCCTCTGGAGCTGGCGTCGCCTCGAGAGCTTCGCGCTCTTCGCCCGACGAAGAACTGTCATTGCTAAAAACCATCGTGCTGACGTTACTTTGCTAGAGGCCCCACGGTGGGCGCCAACTGTTTGAACGGGAAACGGTGATAAAGAAGATGTGGGTTTAACAAAGACGTCTTATTAATGGTCGGTGAGAATGTTCAGTCGGTTACAAAGAAAATGAGAAGAGTGCGACAGAAAGAAAGCCGGTGGCTAGAAGAGCTACCGGAAAAGTACAAATAACGGCGAGATGAAGCAGATGTGAAAACCCTAATCTAGCCGCCAAGGGTTAGTCAAGAGTTTCAGATCCTTCTTTCGTTGCTTCCCCTTTCCTTTATATATCGTTCTGATGCTTCATCCTTGACCTAGCTTACACCGTCTCGATGGGCTTCCCCTGCTGCGCCGAAAGGTCCGTATGCATCCGAGCAGCCACCGAGCCGAGTACTCTATAGTCGACGATGATCGACTAAAAGTACTCTAGAGACAAGCCGAGAGGCCTGACCTCTTGAGCCGACTAACCGAGCCATCGCTTTATCTAATCCGGGCCAGGCCTTCTATTCTTTGGGCCTTGTGGGGTGGTTAAATCCATCCCCTACACTTTCCAACATTTGTGAACCTACAAAAAATAAGACAACCACAAACTTACTAAACCACATCCATACACAAAAAAAAAAAAAGCTTCAAGCTTTATACAGAACAAAGGTGGTCACTATAAAATTGAGAAAAGCTTCAGGATTTATGTGCTTCAGAGAACAAGGGTCACTATTTCTTGATCAATTTTGAAATTCAATGAATCAACTTGCAGGGAGTCTTCTCACCAGGGTGACTATTTTAGAATGTTAATTTTCAGTTTTTAAAAAGAATGAGATATGTGTACATAAACATTGGTGTACATATGGATATTGTCTAAGGTTGTACATGGAGACTGATAAAACGGAGAAAAAAGCATAAAACAGGAAGAATCACATGGAAGCTTAGACAATATCAAAGCACATTCCCTAATGGCATGCTCAATACATACAAGCTTTTTCAGAATAAAAAAACAAACGAGCCATTCCAAAAAATATTATATTATCAGTCAAAAAGTGTGTTTTGTGGTATATTTATTTCAAGGAATGTGCATGTGATGCTCTTATACTCTTTGGAACATTATAGCTATGTTGCAAATTGGCTGAGGATCTCATGTACATATATGTAAAATATATATACTTTGGATAAATGAAAGTTTTTGGTGTACATGAATATCTAGATTGATCGTGGTTTAAAATTTTAGAACACATGAATATATAAAAGTTTTCGAAGTGTACACATAGTGTGTTATGTGGTGTACACATATTGTACTATCCACATGTACAGTTGGATGACTATATCCACGTGTACAACATGTAATCGATGTCCTCTTGTACACTGCAAACCACAATGAAGTTTGCATCCATGGCTTCAAACGTATCAACTCAAACTCATCCACTTGTACACTGCAAACCATAGATAGACAGTGGTTCGAATTTGGTCTATGCAGACAAATGAATAAGCCCTTTAATCATCAAGCGGTTACAAAGTGAGAAAATCATAACAATTCTAGAAAAACAAAACCAAATACGAACCTTTAGCAACTCGTCAGCTAAATAACAACAGATGTAATCATGTAACTACCTTTGGCAAAAGCAAATATGAACCTTTATTACTCTATGGTGGAAAACACAACGAGATAATATTCAAGTGAATCTCAACACTGTATCCTAACACAGAAAATGAGCTTGCAGTTATTATAACAATAATAATTTATTGGTCTCATCACCATGAGAGTTGTGAACAAATTTCTCTTGCATGTTTCCTCACCAACATGCTCTATCATATGTCTTCTCTGAGCTTTGCCGTCTCAACTCGCACATGGGATGAATTGGGAGTGAACCGACCCAAGACGGTGAAGCTATCCAACGGTGATTGTGGTATTCGCGGCATGGACGAGATTACTCTCTTCTTCATCTTCTCTTTGCATCCATTAGAAACGCATTGGGAATGGTTCATCGGAGACGACGAGATTCCCCAGTTAGCAGCGACATCGCTTCCGATTATGGATTTATGCGAGATCAAAATTCTTCTATGCAATTAAGTTATCTCACCCACCAATTAAAATTTTCTCAATCTGATATTTAGAATGTGAGATATGAGAGAGGAGAGAGGGAGAAGAAGGATTTTTGGTCCAAGAGTATGGAAGGTTTTCACGGCGGAAGAAGATCTAATGAATATTTGAATTAAAAAAAGTTATTTTTAAGAGATAAAATATGTTGAATCTGAACCATTGGATCTAAAATCAACTAGAAACAAACTAAGTTAATGAATGCAAGTGGGTTTGGTTAGAATAAGTGTCCCAGGAAAACAAAGTGACTCACAATGTAATAATAAATTTGAAAAGTGACATAAATGTTTCAATTTTTAATTAACCATTGCACCTATTTGATGTACGACCTTGTCGTATATGTATATGCATGTGATTATGTGAAAATGGTTTACCAACCATGAGAGCGACGGTGCGTGGAGTTTAGATGAGAATTTCTACCTTGCGATCTTCATTGTCACGCTTCTTTGGTGGCTCGAGTGAGGTTTGTGTCTCTTGGCTGGGTTTTTATGTCCAGGGTTTTGGATCTGTCTAGAGCCTCTCTGCTTTTGGGAGATCATGTTGTTGGTTCTCAGTTATGGGTGTGTGTGAGGTGCTTCTTCTTTCGGTGTTGTCGTCTGAGCTTGGAGGTTCCTGCGGCAGCACGTAACGAGTCACGAGACAGCATCCGCGTCTCATTGGTGGTCTCTGTCCTCCAGAGTCGAGCTCTTGACTGTGACAGCGCGTAAGTCTCTCTCTTTCCTGCAATAAAGGCATCATCTTTTTGGAGTTGTAACTTCTGTGAAAGCGGTATGGTCTGTAGAGTGTGGATAGGAGGTAGTTTGACACTCGGTTCTCTAACTAGTTCGAAGGTTGCTCTTTTCCGGAGGAGTTGTTTCTGATATGTCTCACTGATCTTCTTGTTCGGTGGTTTAAATGGGTGTATACGGTCTTGGGTTTGGAGGGTTGGAGGCAGCAATCTCCAGTTCAACGTCCCGAACGACGGCACCGCCTATCTGTGGACTCTTCCTCGTGCTGCCGGTGGGGCGATGTTGAATGGGTTTGCATCATCGTGATGTATTTCTTTGTGGATGTGTTGATGATTGAGTCTCTTGGAAGCTGTAGGTCTTTACCCATTGCTTCAAGGTTTGAACATGCAGAGAGCGAGCCTGAAGAAGGCCAAAACAACGAGATGGATCACTAGCAGCAGAGAGGATAGTCGAAATTCACGACAATACCTAAAGATATCAATTACTAAGATAGAGAATGGAGCGAACCTGATGGTAATTTGGAGCACTTTCGATCCAAGGATTCACGGACTTGTTCTGACAAGCTGGGAGATAATCGCTCTTGAGGATCGTCTTCTTCCCAAGCAACAATCCATCTCTCACCTTCGTCATCCCGCTTTGCCTCGCCGGAATCGTAGGTCTAAACAGTCAATTGAATCGCGCTTCGCGACTCAAGGTTCTGGCGCGAGAGTCTCTGATATAGATGAACAAGGCTTGTGAGAAATGTAACAGAGAGAAAGGAGCTCTCACACACTCTAACTTCCTTCTTCAATTAGTCGCTTTGTTTTTACACTATGATGGAAAGGGTACTAAATAAACATTACAAGTTTTTTTACATCATCATCATCATCATCATCAAAGTAGTAACTCCAATTAACATAACCTTGATTAAACTAGTTGTTAATTAAAATTTAGCAACACTCTGTGATTCTTTTCTTTATATATTAGAATGTAGTCGCTGAAATTAGTCACTCTCTTACACCATCCCCAAAACGGTAAATTAAAATTTCAAATGCAATTTTTCTCCTTTATTATTTATTACAAGGGAGTAGATTTCGAAATAGAAGAACTTTTTTTCTTACCTTTGATTTCACTCGCCTTTTTAATCAGTCCTCTTATCAACATTAAAAGCTAATCTATTTTACAAGTTTTTTTCAAATACCACTAGGATTTTTCCGAGTATCATGAGAAAGAATTTTAAATTGTTCTTAAAACGAATCCTCTTTTCAACATAAGAAAAAAAAATGTGAAGTATCATGAGAAAGAATTTTACTAGTGATTTGGTAGCATAGTGATATTGTGAGGATTCATGTTTTTTCCTTTGTCATGGTTTAAATTTCTTAGTAAAGAATTATTTATATTGAAATTTATTTTGGATACATCTCTTACTTATTAGTAGAAACATATTTTGGGATTAACTTTAACTAGGTGGTGATATACACCTTTCGCTGAGTGAATAAACTAAAATAAATTATAATTTTTAATTCGTAGGTATTAAAAAGTAAAAAATGCATATTAACTCAATATATAAAAACTGTCCATTATGAAATTTATTATAAAATTATTATGATATACAAATCAATGCAAAACAAACAAGTTGGGCTTCCTAGAAATCTCTAATTGAACATTTAATTATTTAAATATTTGAAAAGTATACAGCATCAAATATTTGTCCATAAATACTCTAAATCTTTGGTTACTTTCATATATCCCTTTAAATCATGCTCATAAAAACATACAATACCAAAAATATATGCGAAAAATCACATTTATGAAAATTTCATAATATCAAAACAATCTGCAAATATAGTTATCTAAATTATGGAAAGAAAACATTTGAATTCCCATAATCAAAATAACACTAAACTAATTAAAATATCAATGTGTTCCAATAGAAAAATATAGCTTAATCAAGACATGAATGGCGTTATTTCCGATTCATTCGCAAATTTAAAATTTTCATCTCTAATTATTTGTTTATTAATATTTATGAAGACTTCATAATTATAAAGTATTGGTGCTTAAGTTAAGAGATTGAATTTATTATGTCCTTATTTGTTTTAATTTTTCTGTACTATCAGTAAAAGTTTTCTTTTACAATAAATTCTTACACCGAAAAATTGTATAAAAGATCATTTAGAAAAAAGCATGTAAAAAATTACCAACGTATAATGTCCTATTGGCATAAGACTTAATACTATGCATGATCAAAATAATATAGGGTGATATGATTTCTTGGGCATGCTAATCTTATGTATATCATTCTAAATTTATCAGACCCATACGGAAACTACATTACTTACTTACATACAAAAAACATACATATATCGTTGGGAACATATAGCATAATATATAATACAAAAATATAAATACTATGCTAACTTAGAATAAATAATCACTTATGTACAATAATACAGCATATACATCTAAAAATATTGGGGTTAGTTTGGGTTTAATTATTGGGATAGAGAACCGAAAAATGGATATTTTGAATTAGTTAATGACCGAAATCGAAATACAATTCGAATATGCCATATATAAAACTGTCAACACACCCTCGTTAGTTCGAGTTTGCAGGGAAATGAAGAAAAATGCATAAAATGAAACATATATTAAATCATTTTCTAGTATTATTTGGCAATATCATTACATGTAATTAGTTTAGGCAAGAGACAGCTATTCAGTAAATGAGGTGAATTCTAGTGATGACACCTAAACAATGACAATTTGGTTAATCACACACATGAAAACAATGTTTAATGTTAATAATGCATCTCAGATAATAAAAAGAAAATTTTGTAAGTTATTTACACTCATGCAGAATATGAGCGGTGGAATCAGCTGACCCCACTATTTTGTTAAAAATATATTTTTTTACTTAATAAATTTTTATTGATCCAATTTAAAATGAAAATTTGATCCATTGTAAAAATTTGATTCCAGTAGAAACTTTAAAGAAAATTCTGGTTCTGCCAGTGCACTCATGACTCATGTCTTGTTGAAGTGACAAGCCCACGGTGATTCTTAGCCTATCTATATTTTCCCTCTCTTTACTAGCCTAATTACAAAACCTGTCATTGTTATTATATTCATCTATTGTCATTATCTCTTTTAAAATATAAAACTTGCTATACAACATACGAGCTTTAAAATAATTTTTGGCTTTTGGCCATTGAGTTTTAAAATATACATCTAACTTGATAATTCAAATCAAGTAAAGCGACATGTTCCTTTTACATAGATTATAAACAGAGATTTACCGAAACATTAACAACATACATATGACGTGATGTTAGTTTTGCAGAAAACCATTAAATTCTATTGGTCACAAGAACAGTTTATAGAAAAATATAATATTTAAATCATGACCAGTTCTTTATTTTTTTTTTATTTTTTTTGCTAAATATGTAAATATCATTTCCAGAAATGAACAAAATAAACTACAATAAGTATTGACAAATTGTAAAACCTAAAAATTGGTTCCACGGCAAAAAAAAAAAAGCTAAAAACATGGAAGAAAACTATCATCGGTAGAACCGAAAACTTCAGCTTGTAAGCATCCACCTTGAGATATAGCGATAGGGATTGTAAACCTTGAGTAGAGACTCTAGCCAAGGCTAACACTAACGAGAAGCTTGGTACGAGTGCAAACCGATTGCAATCATATAGGAAGTTGGTTCATCTGGCAGCAATAAAAAAGAACCAAGAAGGTACTAACGTCAAGACAACACAAACTCACGGGGCTTAATAGCAGGAGCTCACTCACAAAGAAAGCCGCATCTCCACTCCAAAGTACCGACCACAGGAGCTTAATAACAGGAATCCCAGCGAGGAGTCGCATCTCCACTCGACTCGAGCTTAATAGCAGGAGCTCACACACAAGGAGTCGCATCTACACTCGACCCAAGCTTAATAGAAGGAACTCACACACTAGAGGAGTCGCATCTCCACTCCGAGCCAGAAACAAAGAAGCTTAATAGCAGGAGCTCACAGGAGAGGAAAGCCGCATCTCCACACACCGAAGCCTTACTACATCCTCCCACAGCTAAACAACACAGAAAGCAAGACCACAACCAAGAAAACCTGCACAGTTCGCAACAATGGAGACGAGACCATCATGCATACACAACACTTCAACAAACCGACATTAGCGAGAAAGAAAAGCAACTCATAGAACAAAATAATAAGACGGACAGGGAAGAAGCTGCGTCAAAGATCAGAAAGATGAGACCTACACAAGGAAGCCAAAAATCACAGCCTGCCAATAAAAGTCCCAACACAGGGGCCATTGACACTGGGATGGCCTGTAACACCCGTATTTTCCGAAATAACTTAAATAAATAAAAAGTCTGAAATCTCCATTTATTACTTCTCAAAAGTCAATTCGAAAGTTATAAATCCAATAAATAACCATAAATGTAATAAAAGAGATAATTCATGAAGTATCGATAAAATCATAAAACCTCAAGTCTGAAAAAGAAAGAAATAAAACTCCCAAAGCACAAATCCGATAGCAATCACTCCTGCTCGTCAGTCTCACCTGAAAGGGAAGAAAAGGAGGGGTGAGTAACAGGAGAGTTACTCCGTGAGGTATGGAATGCTAAACCGCAAACCACTGACTCAGTGCATAGCACTACGACCATGTAGGCCTAGCTCTAGCATGAAACAAACACAATGTCTAATCCACCACATAAAACATCCAATGCGCTGATAGTACAAGCTACTCTATGCACCCCACATTCCCTCATAAGAATATATGTATATCTCTAGGCGTATAGTAGTCCATCTCTGCACTCCCACAATCTGCGCGTCGGCGGCTTACACAAACGTCTTTGTGCACCCGCAATCACACTGTTCGTCGATGGCTTACACAAATGTCTTTGTGCACCCGCAATCACACTGCTTGTCAGCGGTTTACACAAACGTCTTTGTGCAATCCACACAAACGGACTTATATATATATATATACATATATAGCAGTTTTAGCATCACTCAATTCATTCAACCGTTGAATCATCTATTATCCTATTTCCGGTTTAACAATCAATAATAATAATAAACAAACAAGACTCTCAAACAGACTAAATTCACATAGACAGATCAAGTTTCGAAACTAGACTTTCCATAATAGTAGTACTAAACTAGCTCGGGATTTAACGAAGTAGCCCTAACCTTAGTCATTGGCTGGAATGATCGACTGAAGATGGTCAACTGCAACACAAGAGACAACGACTTAGGCTCAGAGTCTCAGGAAATAAAGTTTCCAAAAATGAAAACTTTCCAAAAATAGCAACTTTCCTAATATAACTTATTTCCTAAATTAGAAACTTTCCTAAAATATTCCTATAACTATAAATAAGGAGGCAACAAACTTACTAGAAAAATCCGCCGGAAGCTCGACCAGAAATCCCACCGGAAGCTCGCCCATAAATCTCGCCGGAAGCTCATCCGGAAATCCCACCGGAAAATTCACTAATAACTGGTCGTCGAATAATTCAACAACAACTCGTCACGCGCAAAGAAATACTTTGACTTGATGAGAATAAAGAGAAAGAGTGGAGCTTTTTATATAAGAAAAGGGAAGTGAGGTAGGTTTTCTAAACTTCCAATGTGGGACAAAATAAAAAGAAGAGTTTTGGGTTTTAATTAATAAAAACAAATGGGCTTTCCCACATTGGGTCACAGTCGTTACAATTCTTCCCCACTTAATCAGAATTCGTCCCGAATTCCAAGACGGAACAAGAGAAAAAGAAAAACTTCAACGAATACGAAGGAGAGAAGAACACGAGATGAAAACAAAGGAAACAAACAGAAACTTGATTTTCATCCACACCAAAAGAAAAAGTCAGAAACACTAACGACTAAACGAATGATTATGGACACAAGGGTGTCACTTTTATTTTGAAATTCCCAATCCCCAACAAACATTGAAAATCGCTGAAATCTGAGTCCCCTAAATCGCCATCCCGGATCGGAGCCGGGACGGAACCCCGCTCTGATACCAAATTGTAACACCCGTATTTTCCGAAATAACTTAAATAAATAAAAAAATCTGAAATCTCCATTTATTACTTCTCAAAAGTCAACTCGAAAGTCATAAATCCAATAAATAACCATAAATGTAATAAAAGAGATAATTCATGAAGTATCGATAAAATCAAAAAACCTCAAGTCTGAAAAAGAAAGAAATAAAACTCCCAAAGCACAAAGACGATAGCAATCACTCATGCTCGTCAGTCTCACCTGAAAGGGAAGAAAAGGAGGGGTGAGTAACAGGAGAGTTACTCCGTGAGGTATGGAATGCTAAACCGCAAACCAGTGACTCAGTACATAGCACTACGACCATGTAGGCCTAGCTCTAGCATGAAACAAACACAATGTCTAATACACCACATAAAACATCCAATGCGCTGATAGTACATGCTACTCTATGCACCCCACATTTCCTCATAAGAATATATGTATATCTCCAGGCGTATAGTAGTCCATCTCTGCACTCCCACAATCTGCGCGTCGGCGGCTTACACAAACGTCTCTGTGCACCCGCAATCACATTGTTCGTCGACGGCTTACACAAACGTCTCTGTGCACCCGCAATCACACTGCTTGTCAGCGGTTTACACAAACGTCTTTGTGCACCCGCAATCCACACAAACGGACTTATATATTTATATATATATATAGCAGTTTTAACATCACTCATTTCATTCAACCGTTGAATCCTCTATTATCCTATTTCCGGTTTAACAATCAATAATAATAATAAACAAACAAGACTCTCAAACAGACTCAATTCACATAGACAGATCATGTTTCAAAACTAGACTTTCCATAATAGTAGTACTAAACTAGCTCGGGATTTAACGAAGTAGCCCTAACCTTAGTCATTGGCTGGAATGATCGACTGAAGATGGTCAACTGCAACACAAGAGACAACGACTTAGGCTCAGAGTCTCAGGAAATAAAGTTTCCAAAAATGAAAACTTTCCAAAAATAGCAACTTTCCTATAATAGAAACTTCCCTAATATAACTTATTTCCTAAATTAGAAACTTTTCTAAAATATTCCTATAACTAGAAATAAGGAGGCAACAAACTTGCTAGAAAAATCCGCCGGAAGCTCGACCAGAAATCCCACCGGAAGCTCGCCCATAAATCTCGCCGGAAGCTCATCCGGAAATTCCACCGGAAAATTAACTAATAACTGGTCGTCGAATAATTCAACAACAATTCGTCACGCGCAAAGAAATACTTTGACTTGATGAGAATAAAGAGAAAGGGTGGAGCTTCTTATATAAGAAAAGGGAAGTGAGGTAGGTTTTCTAAACTTCCAATGTGGGACAAAATAAAAAGAAGGGTTTTGGGTTTTAATTAATAAAAACAAATGGGCTTTCCCACATTGGGTCACAGTCGTTACAATTCTTCCCTACTTAATCGGAATTCGAGACGAATTCCAAGACGGAACCCGAGTCTGAAAAAGAAAGAAATAAAACTCTCAAAGCACAAATCCGATAGCAATCACTCATGCTCGTCAGTCTCACCTGAAAGGGAAGAAAAGGAGGGGTAAGTATCAGGGGAGTTACTCCGTGAGGTATGGGAAGCTAAACCGCAAACCACTGACTCAGTACACAGCACTACGACCATGTAGGCCTAACTCTAGCATGAAACAAACACAGTGTCTAATACACCACATAAAACATCCAATGCACTGATAGTACATGCTACTCTATGCACCCCGCAATTCCTCATATGGATATATGTATATCTCCAGGCGTACAGTAGTCCATCTCTGCACTCCCACAATCTGCGCGTTGGCGACTGATACAAACGTCTTTGTACCCCCGCAATCTCACTGCTCGTCGGCGGCTTACACAAACGTCTTTGTGCACCGCAATCACACTGCTCGTCAGCGGCTTACACAAACGTCTTTGTGCACCCGCAATCCACACAAACTTATATATATAGCATTTTTAACATCACTCAATTCATCCAACCGTTGAATCCTCTATTATCATATTTCCGGTTTAACAATCAATAATAATAATAAACAAACAAGACTCTCAAACAGACTCAATTCACAGAGACAGATCATGTTTCGAAACTAGACTTTCCATAATAGTAGTACTAAACTAGCTCGAGATTTAACGGAGTAGCCCTCACTTTAGTCACTGGCTGGAATGATCGACGGAAGATGGTCAACTACAACACAAGAGACAACGACTTAGGCTCAGAGTCTCAGGAAATAAAATTTCCAAAAATGAAATCTTTCCTAAAATAGCAACTTTCCTAAAATTGAAATTTCCCTAATTTAACTTATTTACTAAATTAGAAACTTTCCTAAAATATTCCTATAACTAGAAATAAGGAAACAACAAACTTACTAGAAAAATCCGCCGGAAACTCGTCCAGAAATCCCACCGGAAACTCACCCATAAATCTCGCCGGAAGCTCACCTGGAAATCCCACCGGAAAATTCACTAGTGACTGGTCGTCGAATAATTCAACAACTCGTCACACGCAGAGAAATACTTTGACTTGATGAGAATAAAAAAAAAAGAGTGGAGCTTCTTATACAAGAGAAGGGAGATAAGTTTTCTAAACTTCCGATTAAAAGAAAGGTTTTAAGTTTTAATTAATAAAAACAAATGGATTTTCACACCTTGTGTCACGGTCGTTACATGGCCATGGAAAATAATGCAACGCCACCAAGAACAAAACGGCCACCCCGTCAAACCCAGGGACTTCGTGAGCAGATCTAAGCGGCAACGGCGACGAACAACACCAGGACAGCAAGCATATTGACAAGAGAGAGAGAGGAGAGCAGGAGGCTAAGAGAAGAGAGGGAGTCGGAGGTCCGGCGCCGGCGGACGTACCACCACGCGCTGGTGAAATAAGAGAAGGAATTTTGTCTTCACGGGTAGATAGGAGAGAGAGTGCTTTTTTTTATCTTCTCGTGAGCGCACTACTTGTTCTTTATTCTTAATATATAGACATCAGTTAAATCGTGACCGGTCATTTTTCCATCTTCTCCCGCAAACCTAAGCAAATACCATTCTATATAAATCATTTTAATCATGACTGATGAGGTCGTTCAAAAAAAAAAATATGACTGATGCGTTCTTTAATTCTTCTTAATACATAAGACATGATTTTAGTTTTTCGTGACTTCTTCATTCCTTCATACAAGTAATAAGAAAACCTTATATCATAATTAATTCATGAGTTCCTTGCTGCTGAACATTAGTTCATTTTCAAAAAATAAATCATCAGAGTGCAGTCAAAAACCAAGAATGCATGTATACATACCATATAGTTGTGAGTAATTTATTTCTTAGTTATTATTATTATTATTATTATTATTATTATTATTATTATCATCATCATCATCAAGTGTATTAAATTTCTTCAGTTTATCAAAGTGAATTCAGTTCAACATAACCTTATGAATTGAAACTGGTCTTCAAATGGTATGAGATTCTATGCACGACATTTAAGAATGTTAATCAATCTCCTATATATTATTTGAGAATCTTTTAAAAAATTGTAATCTCAATTTTGTATTAATTATAAAATGAACTTGTTTAATTAGTTAGAAACATTCAAGAAGGCGACGTGAAACCCATGAACCCCCAACCTGCGAAAAAGAAGGCAAAACCATAATCAAACTTTCGACGTGAAATTGGGCGAGCTCGTAGTGAATCGTCGCAAATAGAGAAGCTCTGGCGCCCTCTTGTCTCCTCTTCACTAACCCTTCTCCCGCTCTCACCATGGAATTTGGGATTGAAGCTCCTCTGTCTTCGTCACCTACAGAAAAAATCAAACGATGGCGCAGACCCTGTCGTTGATTCTCTGTCTCTGCCTCTGTCTGCCATGTCGTCTCCTACTCTGCTGACCGCGTCGACTCTAACTGAAACAATCGATGGTGGCTCTCTTTCTCTACCCTCTCGACCTTGGAGGTGTCAGTCTCTTTGTCTACGCCTGATTCAGCTTCCCAAATCCAGGCCATTGATTCTCCTCTAGGCTCAGATAAAGCTCTTGCTCAAGCTACTGACTCTCTTTCTTTGTCGACTGAAAATGTCAACGTTCCCTTAAGCAACACTTTGTCCACCAGATTTCAGCAGGTAGCAACGACTCAAGATGTCAACAAATCGCAAGCACATCCATAAGCAACGCTTTGTCCACCAGATTTCAGCAGGTAGCAACGACTCAAGATGTCAACAAATCGCAAGCACGTCCATCTGAAACTGCTCCTTAGGACACAACTAAGCATGTTCCTACTTTAGGAGCTTGGGTAAAGCCCCTCTTCTTTAAACCTCATGCCACTCCTCCTGAACCAAGTACCCTCGAGATTATGATCCTGCTCTAGTCGGAACTCAGTTAGCTGCTCTCTGGCCATCCTTAAATGATGAGATCTTGAATAAGAAACCAAAGAGCAAGCATCCAACTCGTACTCTTCAGCCTCCGATTGAAAAGCTTCCACCACCAGAACTAAAAGCAGATGGTAGTCTTCGATTCCCGTGGGCTGCGAGATTAAGCCCTCAGTCATGGAATCTATATCGGGCAGCCACCCTGACTTACAAACTGGATGGTACTCCTGAGGTGTCTATTCCTTCTAAAGTTCTTAAGCTAGTCCCTAAGAATAAGGATGAGTATATCATAGGCAAGTTCCATAGGTGTTCTCTACCGCCAGGTGGTTTGGTTCATGCGGTGGTTAATAGAATATGGGGAAGAAGCTATAAGATAAGCTGTAAGAAAATTGGTGAATCATCCTTCATGTTTCATATCCCTCACGAACCTAATCTTCATTGGGTGATTCAGCGTGGGGTTTGGCATATTGATGATTGTTTACTCTTTGTTCTCCTTTAGACTCCAGAAGGCTCTTTCAAAATTCTTGAAATCTCTACACTTCCGGTCTGGGTCAATTTGAAGAACATTCCTGATTGTTGCTACTCTAGATTAGGGATCAGTCATGTTGCTTCAGGGCTGGGTGAACGGATTCTTACCCATAAACCTTGACTTGATCCTGCCAGCATGGGAAAAGCAAAGATTTTAGTTGAGATGGAGTTGGATATAGATTTCCCGAAGCTTATTGCTCTTGATGATAAACAAGGTAACATATTTCTTGTTAATGTTGAGTACACGTGGATTCCATCAACGTGTGAGAGATGTGGTAATCTTGGCCATAAAGCTAAGAGGTGCCTCTTGCCTCCGAAGCCGACTAGTGATCCAACCTTGCAGCATCAGGCAACATATGTTCATAGTGAGAACCCTGTTGTGGATATTGATCTTATCTTAACACAAAAGGACTCCTCGACATCTACTCCAGAAGTGTTTCAGAATACTACCAGCGAGTTAGATGGACAAGGAGTTACTGTCCCCATTCCTGCTTTACCCAGTGTGGAGGATGTTGATGACCTCCCTTCAGGTACTTCAGTTCTTTCGGATGGTACTGAAAACCTTATACTTGGTGCTTTATCCACTTCTTCTCACTTGCGACAAGAGAAGCCAGTTGGTCTTTTAAACTCAGTTACCACTTTGCCCACAATAGTAGATTCATCATCTACTCCCATTGTTACACTTATTATGGAATTTTTTTCCATCAAGCAGTACCAACACTGAGGTCCTTGGATCTTTCGTTGTTGGTCCTTTAACTACAGATTTCTAACCATTGTGTATTTGAGAGTCCTCTCGTTCTACGGTGGTAGGAGATGGGGATGAAGTTGAGATTGAGCCTTCAAGTTCGTTCGGCTTGACTAAAGGTGGGAGGGAGTCAAAACCTCATATCAAGTATGAAAACATGGAATGGAAGACAGTTCGAGAGAGAGGGAAGCGTGGTCGTCGTGGCCGTGGTTCCTATCATTAGTTATTGTCTTTCATAGCTTTGTTTTATTTAATCTCTACCTTTGTTGTCTCATTGGTTTGAGATTCTATCTTCCATGAAACAAGTTGTTTCATGTATACTTTTCCAAACTATAAGATCTTTTGGTCTTTATCTTGTAATGTTTTATGTTTTAATTTGAAAGCCTTTAGTTAAAAAAACTTGCTTATATGTCATTTCCAAGCATTTTCTAATTGCTGATGTGTCACATTTATACAGAGTTTAGACAAACCTTAGCATAATTTTTATTTCCCTAGAGGAAATTAGTAACTTTATAATAAAACGTTCAACCTCCCCACCGAAAACCATAAAATAAGTCACTAACATTCAACCTACCCATTTCGTTGTTCTCTAGTCAATAATTTTTAATTTAGCAAAGGCGTAATACTTTTACATAGTTTTAATAACCGTTTTAATAATCGTTTGTAAATCTCACGAGTTTCGTACCTTAAACAACACATACATAAGAGACTATATGCAGAGCCCCTATTGAACATGAAAATAGATGTGACACGTACATAAAGAGTTTCGTAACTATGCACCTATTGTAAACATTTAAGAACATGAAACCATTTCAGCAATGGCATTGACTTTGCCATTTTCACTTTTTTTTTTTTGGGTAAAATATTAAGTTTATTATACCAATTTTTTTTTACAGAAATACGAAGAAAACTAGAAACGTAATTGCAGAAATTGAAACTAAACAAAGCATATATAATGAAAATGCACTTTCAATTACAAAGAAGAATAGCCTAAGAGATGAACCGGAGATAACGTAGCGTTGATGACCTAAATGAGAGGTGTGAGGGGACTAAGCTCTCAGTTGCCGCGAGCTCCCAGAGAAAAATGCGGCTCAGACCTTGAAGCAACGGGTAAAGACCTACAGCTTCCAAGAGACTCAATCATCAACACATCCACAAAGAAATACATCACGATGATGCAAACCCATTCAACATCGCCCCACCGGCAGCACGAGGAAGAGTCCACAGATAGGCGGTTCCGTCGTTCGGGACGGTGAACTGGAGATTGCTGCCTCCAACCCTCCAAACCCAAGACCGTATACACCCATTTAACCCACCGAACAAGAAGATCAGTGAGACATATCAGACACACCTCCTCCGGAAAAGAGCAACCTTCGAACTAGTAAGAGAACCGAGTGTCAAACTACCTCCTATCCACACTCTACAGACCATACCGCTTTCACATAAGTTACAACTCCAAAAAGATGACGCCTTTATTGCAGGAAAGAGAGAGATTTACGCGCTGTCACAGTCAAGAGCTCGACTCTGGAGGACAGAGACCACCAATGAGACATGGATGCTGTCTCGTGACTCGTTACGTGCTGCCGCAGGAACCTCCAAGCTCAGACGACAACACCGAAAGAAGAAGCACCTCACACACACCCATAACTGAGAACCAACAACATGATCTCCCAAAAGCAGAGAGGCTCTAGACAGATCCAAAAACCCGGACATAAAAACCCAGCCAAGAGACACCACTACAAGAAAACATAATCTTAACGAGGGCGGTTTTCCTCGTG
>NC_027748.1:18306933-18328916 GCF_000695525.1 Brassica oleracea var. oleracea
CGTCAGAATGTCCGTCAGAATACCGCTGTTTTCTTGTAGTGATTATCTGCCATCTCTGCAGTGCCGTGCCAACCCTCTCAGGGGCCCGAGGCAAATACGATGACTTAGCATTAGATTTTCACTATAAAAATTATTTATAAGCAAAATATTAATTATATTGTAATATAATATAAAACACTAAAGAAAAATAAAATAAAATAACATTAAAATGATTATAGTATTTAAGTGATTTTTTATAAAGCATTTTCTTTTTTAAGATATGTTCAATATCTTAAAATTATAAGGAAAAAAAAAACAAAGGGCATTCTAATTTATATATGTTAAAATAGGATAAAGTATGCTAACCATCAACATTCACACAACTAAATTTAACAAATAACTTATTTTAAATAGAAATACAATTTTTTGGTAGAAACAAATTTGAGAAAACAAAATTAACTAAAAAACTTGAACTTGAACAACTAAAAGGTTATTTTCTTTTATATAATTTTTTTTAAAAAAAACTATTTTTTTGTAATTTTTTGGTTTTGAGTTCAAGTAGGAAACATAAGTTTAAAAAAATTCAAGGATTTTCTTAGAGATTTGAGACCCTAATTTTTGTAAATTATGTGGAGAGCTTAAGGTTAATGCCTTTTTGTTACCAGTATAGGCACACCTCTGCATCTCTGCAAGACTATCCTCCACAAACTGTGTAAGTTTAATACATTCATTACTCAACATTTAGAAAAGCTAATACATTTACCAAAATGATAGTAGATTGTTTGCAAGGATCAGCGTATCACCGGAATGGATCCCCCGCCCTCTGACCAACCCATAGAACCCGCAGGTAAATCTCCTGCATCTTTCTCTACAAAAAAAAAAAAGAATATATTTTATGCGTCCAAATTTTTTTATATTTTTTTCATGGGTTTCCGATTCTTTTTGATTAAGGTATTGGAATATACAATCAAAAATATATCATAAATTAGTTTTGTTTAGTGATTCGATTCATGCCTATCCCTAGACACTTTTATTAAACAATAATTTAATTTGGTTTAGATAAACTACTAAACAAACATCTGTTGCACTTAGTCTTTTCCGTCACAACGTCAACTTTAATGAAAGAGAACCAACCGAATGGATCAAAATAAACTCATTAGCTATTGTGTATAAGCCTACATATCGTATTGTCTTTGTGTCGGTTGATGTAATCTATATTCAGTAAAGATCAAAACAAATGTGATTGCTCTGTTCCATATGAATTACATGGACATAAGCAAATGTGATTGGTCAGATACAAATTCTTAGTCAGCACCCGTCGCTGAGCCACATAGAGTAAGGTGGAGGCTATTGAACCCAACAAAATTAGAAAATTTAGTGTAAATTATTAGAACTACTCTATATGTCCCCATTCTAAATATTTTAGTTTGATGTCTTTGCCCCCATCAAAAATAATTTATGACTCCGCCACTGGTCAGCACTCACCAAGAATCCGTATTTTTAGATATTAGTAATCCATAATACTATTAAACAAAAAAATAAAAATTATGTTTTTTTATTTGATTAAAAAAAAATTGAACTTAAAATAAAATATTAAATTACTAAAACAAACATTTAAATATGAGGATCATATCAAAAAAATAAATCAGGTATATATTTTTAATTATATTATATAATTTACATATAACTATAATATTATATTTTAATTGATCGGTTATTAGTAATAGTCTTAAGGAATAAAAATAAGAAATATTAGTAATCCATAATACTGTTAAACAAAAAGATAAAAAAAATTAGATTTGATAAAAAAAATTGAACTTAAAATAAAATATTAAATTACTAAGATAAACATTTAAATATGAGGATCATATCAAAAAAATAAATCTGGTATATATTATTAATTATATTACATAATTTACATATACTTATACTAATAAATTTTAATTGATCGGTTTATTCCGTTTGAACGGTTTATATACCAAACCATATCTATATATCGCGGCTTTTTAAAAATGACATCTATTCGGTATATTCGGTATTACCAGATTCAAACCACTTTCTCTATCTCGATTCGGTTCGGTTTTAGTTGATTCGTTTTTACCAGATTGAACACCCCTAAATAATTCCAATAGCACTAACAAATTTTCAAGGAAATTATATATTTCACATCACTAAGCCATATAGGTGACAACACATCCACCTAATCTCAATTTTTTCAAACAAGTCACCTATATATATATATATATATATTAGGTTTAAGTAGTATGCACATTTCTTTATAGATTAATTATTAGTAAGAACTATTACAATTTTCCAAAAAAAATAATAATAGTACTCAATCAATTCGTACTGAAAAAAACATGTATCTTATTACAATCTATAGGTTGTTCTCAACTATTTAAACATATATAACATGGTTGAAACCTGATCAAATTATGATATTTATTTCAAACATATTTTAGTTAGAACATGAATAATTATAATCCAATTTCAAATAATTGTTACTATATTTAAAATCCCATGTTTCATTAGCATTTATATAGATCTATTTAGAAATACATATATTTAGATTGTATATATAAATACATGTATCACATGACCATAAAAAATATCAAATTAAATTAATACTATACATCAAATCACAAACTACATTAAGACAACAATGTACAGTTAGCTATTAATTTTTTTTGCTAATTTAAAATAAACAGTTAATTGATTTTCACCATACAAATATTTCAGGCGGACACACATAAAAAAGGAAACGAGGCTGTCCATGTGGATCACGTACGAAATCGAAAGGTGTGTCCTTACTCTCAAAAAAAAAATTATTAAGATTAAACTTTTCTCATCATAGTACTTAAATAATGTATATTTCCAGTTTATCTGATTAACAATATGACCAACATTCAAACTAAAATATTATGACTGTAAGTTTATATGGATTATAATATTATACTTTAATCAATACTTATTCATCAAACAAACTGAGTTTTCAAAATTAATCAAACAGATGGCTGCGATAACTGCGACTCTTACAGTAAGAAACAATATTGTAATGTGTATATCTTACGTTATATCTTCTTAAACTAATAACTTTTAGCTCAATAGTCAAGCAAAAAAATGCACGTAATATGAGAAAGGTCATCCTGCTATCTAAACGAACTTCAGCACGGTCACAAGGTAAGCAACATAGCTAACAAAATCCACTTAGATTTAATATATTTTTAATTGTAATATACATTGTTTATTCATAGATTCAGATGCTCCACCACGAACAAATGTAGTGCGTCACACTCAAGCAAAGAAGAAAGATGCATACTACTTAAACCCTATAATTTCTGTAGAATATATACATTTGCAAATAACAATAGCAGTTATCAAATTTAAAACACTGGCAAATTTCTAAAATATTAAATAAATTAGGATTTAACAATTCTTAACAAATATCTATTCAGATAAAGGTTCGACATCACAAACCGAAGAAACCCCAATCATAGCATGCTCAAAATGTGATGCGTTAATGTCGACTTCAGAAAGCACCGGTACGGACCGCAAAACAGGTGAACCAACGTTCACAATTTGCTGTAACCATGGCCAAATCAGGCTTCCACCGATCAATCAACCCCCAGCCCTGTTATAATAACTTCTTCAATCTAGGTGGTTTCGAGATACTATCAGAGTCTATAATTCTGTACTGGCTTTTACATCCGTTGGAATAAAAATTGATTATAGTGTGGTGTATGCGCCTGGTCCTTACACTATACAGATCAAAGGCCAAACCCACCATAGAATTGGCTCGGTTATACCGCAACAAGGTCGTCTCCCAGAATATCTCCAGCTTTATATATTTGATACAGGCAACGAAGTTAGAAACCACTTAAATGCAATGGGGCAAACCTCAACAGAAGGCAATCTCGATGAGACAACCTTAAAGCGCCGCATCGAGATGATTGACGAGAATAATTTTTTAGCTAAGATTTTTCGATGGGCACGTGACCACTACGAAAGCGTCAGGACAGAGTTTGCTATTAGGTTGCTCCCAGATAAAGGGAAGGGGAAAGAATATGATCTTCCGAGTACGAGTGAGGTGGCAGGCCTTATCGTAGGGGATATAGTGGTCCAATTTCAATCTGACACTTTGCAGCAGATACGTGATGACCACCCTCTATACATGAGCTTACAATATCCTCTTTTGTTTCCATATGGTGAGTATGGCTTTCACCCAGAGATCCCACTACATCTTGAGACATGCACTTCAAGAACAAGACAACTCCTAACCATACGCCAATACTACGCTTCTCAAATCCAGACACGTCTTAATCAAGGGATGACATTGATTAAAGGAGGTCGTCTCCTCCATCAATTTGCTGGGGACGCTTATACGGCAATTGAAGAAGATCGACTAAGGTGGGCGAGGAATAATCAAGATGTCCTGAGAGTCGAGCTCTATAGTAATGTCCTTGATGCTGTAAGCAAAGGTGACACTGATGCTAAAATTATTGGTCAGAAGTTTATATTGCCGCCAAGTTTCACCGGTGGACTCCGGTACGTAGTTGAGAAATACCATGATGCGATGGCTATTTGCAGAGAATTTGGCAATCCAGATTTGTTTATCACAATGACTGCCAATACTAACTGGAGAGAGATTAAAGAGCATCTTGGAAAATATGGTGGAGATTCTCCCAATGATAGACTAGACATTGAATGTCGGGTCTTTAAAATGAAGTTAGAGCAGCTACTCAAGGATTTCAAAAAAGGAACTTTCTTCAAGCCATATACAGCAGCTCTCCACAGAATAGAGGTTCAAAAAATAGGTCTCCCTCATGCACATATATTATTGTGGTTGGGAAACTCATCCAGAACACCAAGTGCACAAGAAGTAGATGAGATAATTTCAGCCGAGCTCCTAAACAAAGAAGAAGACCCATATGCTTACAATTTAGTCACAAAACACATGATCCATGGTCCATGTGGTCTCATTAATCCGAAGTCACCATGTATGGAAAATAATGTGTGCACGAAAAAGTATCATCGGCCGTATAATGACAACACTTCGATTGACAATTCAGGATATGTATTATATAATCAGCGCCGAAACGACAATGCATATGCGGTAAAGGATGGGGCAATCCTAGACAACACATTTGTTGTACCTCATAACATTAAGCTTCTGAAGAAGTACGAAGCTCATATTAATGTTGAATGGTGTAATCGTACAAGCGCAGTAAAGTACTTATTCAAGTACATAACCAAGGGTGTTAACAGAGCAACATCTGTTATTGAGAAAGGAAATACGGCAACTACATCTGACCCAATGGCCTCTGGCAAATCAAAGGAGATAGTCATTAGACAACGCAATGAGATCCAAGACTACATCGATGCTCGCTATTTATCAGCTTGTGAGTCTATGTGGTGGACGTTCGTATTCCACATACATAAAAGAAAGCCATCAATTGAGAAGCTTATCATTCACTTAGAAGGCAAACAGAATATCACGGTTAAAGAAACTTATAACCTTGGCTGAGTAATCCGCAAGCCAAGTATCGAGAAGACAATGTTCACTGAATGGATGGTTTTATGCAGAAGGTCAGAGTTTGCACGAACATTAACGTATGTGCAAATACCAGAATATTTCGTATGGAACAACAATACTAAAGTGTGGACTGAACGTAAGAAAGGCAAAACCATTGGGAGAATCGTAGCTGTTCATCCATTAGCAGGTGATCGTTACTATCTAAGGATCCTCATAAATAAGATCAAGGGTCCTAGAAGTTATGACGAGCTCAAAACATACAATGAGGTGAAATATCCTGACTTCAAATCAGTTTGCTACGCACACGGCTATTTGGACAATGATGTTGAATGGCACGAGAATATGCCAGTGGGTGCTAGATGGGCTACCCCATACCAACTCCGCGATATGTTTGTCACGTTCCTAAACAACTGCTTTGTTACGAGTCCTAAGAACCTATGGGAAAACTCATGGAGATCAATGAGCGAGGACATACTTCACAAGAGGCGGAGAATCTTAGGTCATACAAATCTGGAGTTGGATGGTGAGAACCTTTAGCAATACACGTTAATTGAAGTGGAAAAGTTGATGTGCATGCATGACCGCTCATTGAGTGATATTAAAGAGATGCCAAAAATCAAACATGTTTTGCTAAAAGAACTGGGAAACAATTTGTTGAACCAAGAACTGGATTACGATGTTGCCGAGGAAACACTAAGACATGACATGCAATTCAACAAACTTAATGCTAATCAACGGGCGATTTACGAATCAGTCTTAGACTATGTTGATAAAATGGATGGGAAGCTATTCTTTGTATATGGCGCATGTGGCACATGGAAAACATTCTTATACAAAACCATTATATTCAGGATTCGATCAAGAAAACAAATAGTTCTGTCGGTTGCCTCTTCACGAATAGCCGCATTGTTGCTACCAAAGATAAGCTTTGCAACATCAAACCAGGAACAATGCTGGCTGAGCTAATCAAGAAAACAGATCTTATAATTTGGGACGAAACACCTATGACACATAAGCATGCTTTTGAGGCACTTGACAAAACGTTGAAAGACATAATGTCTAGGAAAAATCCTTCCGCAAAGTATCATACTTTTGGCGGCAAGACAGTTCTATTAGGAGATGATTTTAGACAAATACTACCTGTGATTCCACAAGATAACAGACCTGATACTGTCTTAGCTTCAATAAGTCACTCATACCTATGGGATAGCTGCCACAAGTTCACTTTAAAAACAAATATGAGAGTCAATCAGGAAGAAAAAGAGTTCTCTGATTGGCTCCTTCAGGTCGGAGAAGGTCATCAACAACTAGAATCGGGATATGAGTGTGAAGACTACCATGAACAAATGATAAATGTCGATAGATCATTGATTCGCCAGAGTCATGTTGACCCATTAAAAGAAGTTGTTGATGCCACATATGGAAAAGTCAACAAAATGACAACTTCCGAGACCTCCTACACTGATAAAAAAATGAAACCGTCGATGAAATAAATGCTTATACCATCTCGCATACCGACGGGGTGTCAAGAGGTTACTTCAGCTCTGACAGCTTTGAGATATCGGACACTCAATCAGATCAAAATGATACATTATACGCTGTTGAGTATCTTAATTCCTTGGAATTCTCAGGGTTGCCTTCGCACAAATTCACTCTGAAAGTTGGTGCCCCAGTTATGCTTCTGCGAAACATAAATAAAAAAAAGGATTATACAATGGTATCCATATGATCCTAACCCACATAGGCGACCGCGTGCTCAAGGCAGAAATTATCACTTGTTCATGCTTATAATTCTCTGCAAAACACCAATCCTGAGTCATGGTCTATAGCGTTTTTTAGGATTGGGACATACTGCAATGACAATCTCAATAATCTCAGTGAGTCTTTTAATCGAACTATTAGGGAAGCAAGGAGAAAACCTTTACTAGATTTGCTAGAAGATATTAGGAGATAGTGTATGGTACGTAACGCGAAGAGATCCATTATTGCTGGAAGGTTTAAGACAAGGTTCACAAAAAGAGCACATTGTGAGATAGAAAAGGCAATAAATGGGTCACAGCATTGCATCTGATACATGGCCAGAAATAATTTGTATGAGGTAGAGCACAATAGTGTTAACTATGTGGTTGATATGAATGAGAACACTTGTAGTTGCAGAAAGTGGCAGATGGTTGGAATCCCTTGTGCTCATGCCGCAAGTGTTATAATAGGTAAAAAAGAAAAGGTTGAAGCTTATGTGAATGAGTATTACACAACACGGAAGTGGCGAGAAACATATAAAGATGGTATAAAACCTGTACAAGGGATGATGTTATGGCCTTGATTGAATAGGCTAGCTGTCTTGCCACCACCATGGAGAAGAGGCAATCCGGGAAGGCCAAGTAATTATGCTAGAAGGAAAGGAAGGAATGAATCTGGATCAAGTAAAACCATGTTGACACGCCGGAAGAGAGTGATGACATATTCAAACTACAAGGAAGATGGACACAATAAGCAAGGTTGTAAAAATCCAAGTGTTGAGAGTCAACCAAAGAGGCCAAGAGGACGACCAAAGAACCAGGTTTGTATGTAGTTGAAATTTTTCAGTTTATTTGATACATTTCAGTTTTGTTAGTGTCATACATTTTCTTTTACTTTTGAGTTAGGGAGAACTTTTACAATCACATGCACAAGGATCACAAGCACAAGGACAAAGTGTTTCAGTAGGACTTGGATCACAAGGTTGAAGATCATGGATTGAATCATAAAATTGAGATGTGTTCTAGTATGTAGTGACTGTGTTTTGACTCTTGGTTTATTACTTTTTGTTGAACTCATTCTCAGATCATGTAATGACTAGTTTTATATGCATTTTGACATGGTTTAGTTTATGGTATTTTATTCATTTTGTTTCGGCATGTCAATGTTCATTATCAATCAAATTGTTGCCAAAAATTCATTGCTTAAGACGTAGGCTATTTTTTTCATCAGACAAACTAAATAAATAGAATAAAACTAAACTACGTAGTTTAACTTGACATTAGCTAACACGGTTTAATTAACAGCGTTTATGTTTCTGTTAACTCACTTAAGGACATGCTTAATATGGCTTAGTCAATGAAAGTTTGTGATTTAAAGTCAAAGTCAACGAAAACTTAGTATTTTAAACTGTCCCGTAAAAAGTTTGTGCTTTAAACGGCCAAAATTTGAAAGTTCAAGATTTTTATGACCATTTTCCCAATCTTTATATAGGTGCAACTTGTTTGACAAGTATCTAATTCTAAAGGCAAGACGAGTTAATTGGTAGAAGCATATTCATTCCCGAGCGTTTCCCATTCAATCCCTTATTTGGCGACAAACGTAATTTTTGTTAATGTAAATTTTGTTATTTATTTAGACATTATTTAGATTTAAATTTTATAGGTTGGTTTGTTCACCTGAGTTAAGAGGTTGGAAAGAAAAAGTGTTTGAATAAGCAAAAATGTGCTAGTAGTGGAAACTGTTATATGTGTAATTACTAATTAGTAAGTGTAAAAGTGACCTAATATCTTTGATTTTTTTTCTTATTTTTAATTAAATCATATAGATGAATTCTATCTAAACTGGGGCATCGGAAAAGCACAAACTCCGACCATTGGAGAGACGGTGAACCTAGGTTGCAGGTGATAAAATTAAGTACAACCAAGCATAAACAATGCAAGAAAAGAGTAATGGCTGTGGGAAAGAAGCACGAGCAGCATAACCGCCTACCTCTGCTGACCACTCAGGTTCCCGGAAGCTTCACGTGCCTAGGGTGTCAAAGCCCAGACCTTTATCTGCCTCCAGTCACCAACGAAAAAGAAGTCACCCACGTAGAGGATTCCACGGCCACAAACGCCGGATCTAAAGATCCGACTCAAAGACCCTAATGTTGATATATGATGGAGATTCCGCCGTAGAAAAGGTCCAAGGTAACATGTTTATCTCCTCCAAACGCTGTCATTTTATCTATTGGGGTCAGTCTGTTATATAATTAAAATGTTGTGTTAATAAACGTGGAAGAATTTAGTAGAAATTGATAATTCAAAATGGTAACATTATGGTATTTTTTGAATAAGATAACGTTAAGAGGATCCATACGCAAACTGCAACTAGCAGGCCTGTGCACTAGATGTAAGAGTTAAAGAGTGTGATTGGAAGAGGCTGTGGAATCTGTGGACATCCATTTCTATTTATACATTTTTTTTTGAAACAATCATGATTTAGTTTTTCAAAATTGAATCTATAGTCAAAACATTATAAAAAGAAATAAATATATTAGCTCTAGAAAACAATATCTCTAGAATTTTTTTTTTCAGTTATTTCGAAAAATCTACAACAAAAAAATTTGAAATTCACAGCTAAAAAACTAAATCATAAATCTTATAGAAAAAAATATAAAACCATAGCTTCGACCAATCAAACCCCAAGAAACTCAAATTAAGAAAACATGTTCTTGGTCATGATACTCTTAATTTACACTATCTTGATTCATTTTCTATTTAAACGATATTTTTATTACCATATAATTAATACCAATATATCGAAAATCTACTGCCATACCAAACATATTGAAAAAAGTTTATAATCGATTTTCGCTAATCAAAAAAGAACAATATATATAAACGAAAATCGATTATATATATATATATATATATGCGCAAAAAAAACTTTATGATATATATAAAGAATAAATCATTAATGATACTAAAGAAACGATACGGTCTTTTACGGTTCTGAGTGAGTGACGCAACCAGACACAAAACTCATTTACTGACCAAAAGGATTCTTTTATTGGAGACTAGTGGTGTTCTGGCGCTGCGCGCCGAGTTCATATATTTTATTTTCTGATGAATTCAAAATTTATTTTTGATCCATTTGATAGGGTTAGTAACAATAAATGGAGTAAATTTTTATTTTTTGTACATATTTCATTTCCTACTCTATTTTTGGAGTAAGTAATGGAATGAGGATGGAGATGTTCCATTTACGTGTTCATATTTTAGGATATTGTATATTTATTAATTTGGCATTTACCTTTATGTTTGTTTAAAATGTAGATTTTATTATTATATATTTCAATTTTATATTTGGAGTAGATTTTATTATTATATTTCAATTTTTATTAATTCTATACCAGAAAGTTTGATCTATTTATTATTTCACAGTTTTTATTCAAAAATTTGATAAGAGCAAAGTGTACGATATTTCAAAGTCTAGCGAGTTATTGGAAAAGTAAATAACAAAGGGTACACAAGAAGTAATCTTTTATACATTCATGTTTGATAAATTATTTTATGTATATCACAATAATTTCTATATCTTCGTGATTAGCCAGGATGGGTAATGACATCGCTTTGGAAATTTGACGAAGTTTTTCTATTATTAATAATGGATGATTTGAATTCATTTGTTGATGTTTTGTGATGGGTGAGGTATGGGAAACGTAGTGATATATAGTTGGTATTGTATGCACGTGATTACTTGATGCCAAAAGAATTTATAAATAAGATTTTGGATTCGTAAAACTTAGTTATTTGTTAAGGTGAACTCTGTAAGATATTTGTGCCGCTTGACCATACCGTACAGCCCCCACAACGGAGTAGCTCGTACGGTCTTCTTTTGAATGAAAAACCATGAGACCAAAAGCTTCATAATTTCCTAGTACAACATCTTTGTCCAAACGATTCGAAAGTAACAATATTTAGTCACAACTCACAAGCCAGAATGATGCAAGATACTAATATGTTACCGGACCAGCGAGTTAAATTAAAAGCTTTTTCTCAAAAACTAAGTACACCATAAAAGCTTAGCAAGAAAAAAGTTGAAAACGTTAGGCTTTTATAAAAGATTACAAATAACTCTTAATTGATATACAAACCTATAGAAAAGAACCAGTAATATTCAAACCTATAGAAAAGAACCAGTATTTGATGCAAAAGACAATTTTAACTATCCAAAACCATTGAATTAGCTTTTCAAAACTAGAAAAAACAAACACAGACGATGGTTGTGGGATCTTTTTCTTTCTTCGGCGTCTGTAATCAGCTAGAGAAACCATTATTAGATCATCATCATACTGAAGACAAATACTTAGAGATAGAGATGGAACATCCACACAAAACTGATCAGAGTAGAAGCGGTACAATGGAAGTAGCAGGACAAAAAAAAACCCAAAGAGAAAGTTTTGTAAATAGTAACAAAAAAAATAATGAAACTGTGGCGTTAAAGAATGACAATGAATCGATTCGTTGATTTAGAGAAGATGTCTTGTTTTTGTAACAGAACGTTTTCTCCGAAAGGAAAGAGACTGATTTTTTTTTTTTGTCGAAGTTTAATATAAAGGCCCATGTTCGTCAAGGAGATAATACCTGATGTGAGTTGGCCATGAAGTTTGGCTTCAGAGAGAATGTGTCTGATGAGGAAGATGACGTACAAGACGTTAGAGTTGGCGGGAGAAAGTCAAGTAGAGAAAGGAGACCAAATCCACGTTACCACGATTGAGTCTCTGTTTCTAATTTCCATTTGTTTTTGTTTCAGCAAATAATACTTAGTCCATTCTGTTCCTAACATATAGGACCAGAGTAAGACACGTGCACTTTTCCATTTCCCATTTCCTTCCTGTTTTGTTGGAATGTGTAGTTCCTTTGTTTCTATATAAGAAAAGCCAAAAAGAAATAAAAGGCAGATTGCATTTGCCTAAAGGAAACTCTTATTGTGTTCTTGTTTACACAATCTCTTAGTTCTGAAGAGGGACCGCATCAACGTGGTATCAGAGCACTTTGTTCTAAATTTTTTTTTTTTTTCTTTTTCTTTCACAAACACATCACCATTACTCTACGACGATCTAAACGAAAAGGGAAGCAAGTTGCGGCTACAGACGTAACTGTCGGGCCCATGGCGACCACTAAAGATCGGCTTGAGGGATTGGAGACAAGCTGCGGAATGATGCAAGACGAAATGCAGAAGCTAACGATGGCTATGATGGACATGAAGGGAGATGTCGATGAGAAGTTCAATCGCTTGATGGACATAATGGCTGGTAACCGTGATCAGGGTGACTCCAACGTCTTGCGTAATAGTCCACGACCTGAAAGACACCATCAGCAGAATCCGATACATCAGCGAGAAGAACAGGTCAACCCCTTCGCAACGGCACCTCTCGCTCCAAACCACCGTCATGTGAAACTGAAATTTCCGAGATTTGGAGGAGGAGACCCAACTGAGTGGGTGAGCAAGGTTAAGCAGTACTTCGACTACCAAGGGATGCCACTGGAACAACAAGTCAGTTTCAGTTCTTACCATCTCGATGGGGTTGCCAACGAATGGTGGCAGGCAATCTCCAAAGCTCTCCGTGAAGATCAAATACCAATCACATGGATGGTATTCGAAGAGGAGTTGTGGGCCAGATTTGGACCTACTGACGGGGAAGACTTCCACGAGGCCTTATCAAGAGTTTGCCAAACCGGCACCTTAAGCGACTACCAACAGGAATTTGAACGTCTGCAGAACAAGGTCAGAGGCTGGTCGCAACAAGCCTTAGTCGGGACATTCATGGGTGGCCTTAACACATCAATTGCGGATGGGATCCGTATGTTTCGACCAAAAACACTTAAGGAGGTGATCAATTACGCACGTCTGATGGACGGCCAGCTCCAGCGACAAAGGAGAGGAGCGGCACAAACCAAACCACAGACACGTAATTTTCCTCCTCGGAATTTTCCACCACGCGACACATCAGATCAGACACCAAAGAAACTAAGTTGGGAGGAGCTTAAGCGGAAGAGAAGTCTTGGTCTTTGCTTCAGCTGTGATGAACGGTACACACCTGGCCACCGATGCAAGCAACCTCAACTATTCTTAATGGAAGGAGAACGTGAATCAGATGATGAATCTGGAGACGAGGAGACAGTAGAAGAACAGAAACCTGAAATTACGATGTACGCTCTTGCCGGTTGGGATTCGACCCGTACTCTGCGAATCCACGCTTCGATTCAGAAGCATAAACTGGTGGCTTTGATCGATAGTGGTTCTACCCACAATTTCATCAGCGACAAAGTTGCTCGGGAATTGAAGCTACTGCCTACAGCAACATCTCCTTTCACTGTTCGCGTGGCCAATGGATCTCCATTGATTTGTTCTCGCAAGTTCGACGGCGTCTGTATCACCATGGGTGGCGAGACTTTCACTATACGCACTAACCTTGGTGGGCTTGGATTTAGTAATGGGTATGCAATGGCTGGAGAGTCTAGGCCCAACTCTTTGTGATTGGAAAGCACAAACTATGGAATTTTCATGGGCCGACAAAGTGGTCACTCTCCATGGGCTGCAATCAACAAAGTTGCTGGCTACTCCACATGAAACGGTCACAAGAGAGACCCGTCGTGGACAGGTTATTTTTGCCATTACTGTAGCTCAGTCCAATGAGCATGACCCACCTATTTCCGACGAGATCCAGCATCTTGTCTCGGAGTTCGACGATCTATTCCAGCCACCGACTCAACTGCCACCAAAACGTCGTATAGAACATCGAATCACGCTGAAGGAAGGTACAGATCCAATCAATGTTCGGCCTTACCGGTTCGCATACTACCAGAAGGTTGAAATCGAGCGTCAGGTCCAAGAGATGCTATCATCGGGTATCATCAGACCGAGCGCAAGCCCCTTTTCTTCACCAGTTTTATTAGTCAAGAAAAAAGACGGATCTTGGCGGTTCTGCACTGACTATCGCGCACTGAATTCTGCAACAATCAAAGACAGATTTCCAATTCCAACTGTTGAAGATATGCTCGATGAGCTACATGGAGCGACGATCTTCACAAAGCTGGACCTGACCGCGGGTTATCACCAAGTTCGAATGCACCCATCAGATATCCACAAGACTGCGTTTCGTACGCATAACGGGCATTACGAGTACTTGGTTATGCCCTTCGGGCTCTGTAATGCGCCTTCCACCTTCCAAGCTCTTATGAACGAAGTCTTCCGGCCACTGCTACGAAAGTCGGTACTCGTTTTTTTTGATGATATACTAATATACAGCAGCTCATGGCAGGAACACTTGCAACATGTCCGACACGTTTTTCACATCTTGCGTCAACACAAACTGGCGGTGAAATACAAAAAGTGTGCCTTCGGTCAAAGGGAGTTGGAGTATCTTGGCCATATCATCTCAGATGAAGGAGTGAAAGTGGATAGGCAGAAAATCTCGGCGATGCTTGACTGGCCCACGCCAACTACGATCACGGAACTGCGAGGCTTCCTTGGTCTTACCGGTTACTATAGGAAATTCGTCCGCAACTACGGTTTGATCGCTCGTCCACTGACAAACCTGTTGCTCAAAGGTCAATTCGCGTGGACAGAAGAAGCAACCAAATCATTCACAGAACTGAAACAAGCGCTTACCTCTACCCCAACCTTGGCGCTTCCAAATTTCTCATTGCCTTTTGTGATCCAAACTGATGCATCAGGAGAAGGAATTGGAGCTGTTCTATCACAGAATGATCAACCAATCGCATTCATGAGCAGAACTTTGGGTGTCTCGAAGCAGTCCTGGTAGACGTATGCAAGGGAAATGCTGGCAATTGTCATTGCGATCAGAACATGGCGTCCTTACCTCATTGGACGTCGCTTTGTCATCCAAACTGACCAACGGAGCTTGCGCTATTTGCTGGAGCAGCATATACTCACACCAGAGCAACAAAAATGGATGGGAAAGCTCGTCGGGTATGATTACGAGATCACTTATAAACCAGGACGCTCCAACTGTGCAGCAGACGCACTTTCTCGAGTTCAAGGGAGCCCCACCCTTAACGCCATCTTTGTTCCGCACTCCTCCTTATGGGATGAGATAAGATCCTTACTTGAGACTGATCCATATCTGCAACGGATTGGCAAACTCGCTACATCAAATCCAGGAAGCCCATACGCATGGAAGGATGGTCTGATTTGCTATCACAACCGGGTAGTTGTGCCACCATCATCTCCTCTCGTTAAACAACTCCTCAGGGAACATCATGACACGCCAATGGGAGGCCATTCAGGGGTACTTCGTACATACCATCGACTTTCGCACCAATACTATTGGCCTGCGATGCATCGCACCGTTCGTGAGTACGTAGCCGCGTGTGAAGTTTGCCAGAAGGCAAAGTATTCTTCTCTTTCACCACCAGGACTCTTGCAGCCTTTACCGGTTCCATCACAAGTTTGGGAGGATGTCTCCATGGACTTCATCGACGGATTGCCAAGATCAGAAGGACACACGTCACTGATGGTGGTAGTTGATCGTTTGACAAAGTCGGCTCATTTGATTCCGCTTTCACACCCATATACTGCGAGAACAGTGGCTGCCAAGTTTGTGAACAATGTCATGAAGCACCATGGTGTTCCACGATCAATCGTAAGTGATCGTGATCCCATTTTCATAAGTTCGTTTTGGAAAGAATTCTGGAAACTCTCGGGAACACAGCTGTGTATGTCTACGGCATACCATCCCCAATCTGACGGACAGACCGAGGTCGTAAATCGATGTATCGAACAGTTTCTCAGGTGTTTTGTGCACCACCACCCGAAGAAATGGAGCTCCTTCATTCCCTGGGCGGAGTTCTGGTACAACACAACATTCCACTCATCCACAGGTATGACTCCTTTCCACGCTTTATATGGACGTCAACCACCACCAATGCCAGCCTATGAGGTTGGCTCCGCTTTGATTGGAGAGTTAAATGAGCAATTGGCCTCTCGTGATGAGCTTCTAGTGGAGCTTAAACACCATCTGGCTACAGCAAACAATAGGATGAAGCAGCTGGCCGATTCCAAGAGACGTGACGTTCAGTTCGAAGTGGGAGATTGGGTTCTGCTAAGGATTCAGCCGTACAGACAGAAGACATTATTTCGACGCAGTTCACAGAAACTCTCACATCGTTTCTATGGTCCTTTTCAAATTGAATCACGTATCGGCGCTGTGGCTTACCGTTTAACACTTCCTGAAGGTACAAAAATTCACCCAGTCTTTCATGTTTCCTTACTCAAACCATGGAAAGGAAGCGACAGCCCAGTCATAGGCGAGCTACCACCCATGCGTGACAACGTCGTCCTGAAGTTACACCCCGAAGCAGTCTTGCAAGAACGTGTGAACATACGAGACAACACGAAGGAAATTCTTGTTCGATGGAGTGGCTTACACGCAGATGAGGCAACTTGGGAATCTTCTGAGCAGATAAAAGCAAGCTTTCCAGAATTTGTGCAGAAGCTTGAGGACAAGCTTCAACTTCAGCAAGGGAGTATTGATGAGGAAGATGACGTACAAGACGTTAGAGTTGGCGGGAGAAAGTCAAGTAGAGAAAGGAGACCAAATCCACGTTACCACGATTGAGTCTCTGTTTCTAATTTCCATTTGTTTTTGTTTCAGCAAATAATACTTAGTCCATTCTGTTCCTAACATATAGGACCAGAGTAAGACACGTGCACTTTTCCATTTCCCATTTCCTTCCTGTTTTGTTGGAACGTGTAGTTCCTTTGTTTCTATATAAGAAAAGCCAAAAAGAAATAAAAGGCAGATTGCATTTGCCTAAAGGAAACTCTTATTGTGTTCTTGTTTACACAATCTCTTAGTTCTGAAGAGGGACCGCATCAGTGTCCCTCATGTTTGCTCAGTGAAACTAATAGCAACAGGAGCATCACAAAACCTGTAGTTCAGAGCAGGAAGTGCAAATGCCGTTTCTTTGGCTAACTCTGATGAATTTCTTTTCATGATCTCTGTAAAATTCACGAACTTTGCAGAGATCAGATCAAGATCGAAGAAAAAGTATACAAATGGAGCTAAAACTGGAAATGAGATGATACCTGAAAGTTACTGAAATCAGGCTTTGGGATCATATCATTGAACTTCCTTACGTCTGCCAATGGCCTATCTACAACACTGACTAAAACAATCGACAAAGCATAAGAGCTGCAACGTGACAGGAATTCCGGAGAATTAGCTTGTAGAAAAACATAGTTGTTGAATGAAGAAGAAACTATTGCACGTTCTTTTACCTCTGGTTAACAATGGCGTCTATAGTTGCTTTATCTTCTTGACTGAATTCTCTCTTTGTCATAGCGAAACCTCTTATCACCTTCACATTCAGATGTGACTTTTTTATTAAGCATTCATGATCTGTTTTTTTTTTCTTTTAAAAAGCTTTAAACTTTACATGTCACTGTGGAAACTGAAGACTTCTTCGTCATGGCCACTGAAACGATGTCAAAACATGGTGAGGTGGTTGGCTCTGATGGTTCCTTGATAAGCGTAGACTGTTTGACAAGAATAAACAATTAATTCACACAATTGGGCTGTGGAATACGTACGTAGCAGTCATAAGTAACTGATTAGGTCGTCGGTGTTACCTTCTCACCAAGAAGGAGCATGTCCACACTCTCCACCTTTCTTGACATTCTCCCAAAACCTCAGCAAACGGACATCCTCCGTGTTAGAGCAACCAACTTTCAGATCTGAAAGAAGGATGAAGGAATTCACCATAGGAGTTTGTAAGTAGCAGAGAATATTCTTCTTGATTTGGGAGAAGTTGTGTTGTTCATCGTTGGGAGTTCGGAGATTTATAGCTGGAGTCTCCGTCTGTTACTGTGGGATGCGAAGGGTTGATTGAATGTTTTTTATTGGGAGGAGTGGGCTAATAGTGTTTTGCTCCCTCCTGCTTCCGCCACGTAGGATGCCAGCTAGATAAGTCGAAGATTTCTTTGCTGACACGTGTCTTTTAAATGAAGCGCTGCACATTAACAGAAGCAACATGGAAGTGGGCCGTGTTATGTGTGTGGGCTTTGTGTTCTTTCATATAACCAAGCCCAAGAGTTACTGACCTACGCCTCGGGTTCATCGTGTTCTTTCTACTCTTCCGAAAGCTTGAGATGTTGTAGTCGGCGTGACGATTTCCTTTGTACGGTTTCGATTGCGTCCTTTGAACTCCTTCTCCATCAACTGAAATTAAATCACTTACATATTCATCGCACTAAACATCTTCTTAACTCCTTTAGCCACGATCTATGCTTTAATGTGAAGTTATCATCTGCGAGGCGGTGATCCATAGGTATAAAAAGGCTAGCTTTCTTCCTCTCAAAACCATCTTCTCGATCTGTTGAACCAACAAAGTAAACTTATTTTCTGAGAAATAGCTAACTCGAAAATTCATCTTTGTGATTTGAAGTTGGGTAGATATTCATCCACCGCTGAGGTTAGGTTACAGTTCCGGGAGAGGAATGTCAAGCAAAATCTGGAACCGAGAAGATGAAGAATTGAGACTTATAAGATCGTTCGTAAAACAAAATCGCAGTAAGCCTTCTTTTTAGATCTTGCATTTGTTCTTCATTGGTATATTTTCTCACAGTTGGTCAATTCTCTTTCGAGTTTCTAATATAAAACAAACGGCGGAGTACGTGAGTGGCATGTGACTAGAGAGAGAGATGGAAGGCGATGGAGCAAGCGGCGGAGAAAAACGCAGCACTCTCCGAAGAAAGCGGCGGAGAACAACGCAGCAAAGGTGCATAACAATGAACAAGCGGCGTTGAGATGGAGCAAGTGACGGAAAGAGTGAGATGGAAGCCATGGAACAAGTGACAGAGAGTGTGACGAGAGATAGATAAGGCAATTGCTGCAATTCAATCAGGCACGAGGGAGGTTGATAGGCTCTCGGACAGGGTAAATTAATTACTCTTTTAGGCAAACATTTTACAAAGGGACATGTCTAATTGTGCTTCTTTCTTTCAAAGTAGATACTCATGATAAGAAGATGACACCTATTGAAGATATCAAATCTCTAAACATGAAAACATAACCACGGGGATGATTGAAGGTGAAAACATAACCATGGGGGTGCTGAAAGAATAGCCTATTAGAGATAATTCTGAATCGGTTTGTTGATTAAGTTTATTTTTTTACATGTGCTTGATCATTCTTAGTTTAAATTTAAAGCCTTTGTGTAGACTCATGGTCTTCGGATTTTAGAATCAAATCATGCTTTAATTTTCTCAGAACTTTCAACTTTTTATATCCAAATTGTTATTTTCACTGTTCGGGAGATAATTTAATCTCAGGTATCTTAAAACTTTTCTATCCAGATCTTTATTCTAACTTCTGTAGGATATAATTTTCAGATCCGTTTGTTGATACTGAAAAGAGCTGCATACTGCATTGGAAGACGCTAGGAAAAGGCTTCGTGTAATAGAAGGCTGAAGCTTCTTTGTGGAAAGACACCGCTTTTATAGTCTCTGAACATGTTGTCTTCTCTGATAGAACTGTTAGTGTGAGACAAATTAAAAGGAGTGCCCTTATGAGCTGGACAGACGGCTACACAAGCTCACGGAGACAAGACATAAAAGAGCTGAAGACTGCATTGGAAGAAGCTAAGAAAAGGCTTCATGTGACAGGTTGAAGCTTCTTGGTGGAAAGACGCTAGCTGCATATATAGTCTCTGACCATATACAAGAACTGTTTAGAATCAACTCCAACTATCAGAATCGTCGTTACCCTCTCTTTAGGTAAGAAATTCAGTGTTTCAATTTTTATTAGAAAACAAAAGTGTTTGTAATCTTGTGAAGAAGCTTAATGTTAATTAGTGTTAATCTCATTGAACAGAGACCAAATAAGATACAAGATTATGTAAACTTCTAAACAAATACAAACTTACGTAACCCGTAAAAATGCAGGACCAAGGCGAAATGTGTTTCTGCCTATTCTCAAAAGGAATCTAAGTTAGCTCTCTCGACATGCAGCATCGCTTGTGTAGATGTAGTACATGACTGTAATGTAAACGAAGCATGAGTTCAATTTCTAACCTGCTATAGAAACAAGAACAGTGACTTGCATTAAACCATATAACTCCAAAATTTCTAACCTGCTGTAGAACTCCTAGACTGAGAACAACATTTAGCAAAGCCTTATCCCCAACAAGAGTATATATGTCAGCAAAACTGGCATACCAGAGTATATATGTCAGCAAAACTGGCCTACCAACAGAGTTTAACATATGTAAATCTTAGTTTCCACAAAAATCATTACTATTGTAGAGCTTCAAGCAAAAGCTTCAACCACCAAGCCACTTTTTTTGTAAATTTAAAGACGAAGAGGAAGCACTTTCTTTATCTTTATCTAGCGCGAAAGAAATTTTATCCCCATAAATTAATATTCAAGAGAAATTGTTTCAATTTTGGTATCAAACCAAAATGAGCAATGGACGAAATATATATATACCAAATACTGTAATATGGTCCAACAAAATTTCAACAAACCAAATGAAAACATGACCTAAACAAAATTTACAATACGTACACAAAACCAGTAATAACGCAACAATTATCGAAAGGACAAGAGCAAGATAAAACTAGGAACAGGAAAAATCAACAAACATAAGCCGGATAGTACTTGATGCCTAAGAATCAATGATACTAACATCTCAATTAGGGGTAGGCAAAAAAAAAACCAAACCAAACAAACCCGACCCAAACGAACCAAAACCGATCCAAACCAAACCAAAGCATATGTCTATCCCATTTGGTTCAAGATTTTATCAACCTAAATGGTTCGGTTAGGTTCTAAACCGAACCAAGCCAAAAAACCGAAGTATTTTTTAATTAGATTAATTAAATATACTAATAATATTAAGATTTAAAATAGTTAACCATAGTTTTATACATTTTACTTTTAAATGAAAAGAATAAACACAACTAAAAATAAAATAGAAGAATATGAATTTCATATATTAACATCAAAACGGAAAATTTATTTTATTATATTTATATTAGGTTTGAAGATAATAATATAAAATTATTGAATTACACTTTTTACGTATTTATTGTGATGTTTGATTTTACATTTTAAATATGAATTAAATAATGATATAGCACTACAAGAAAACATAATCTTAACGAGTGCGGTTTTCCTCGTGAGTTCGTCGTAAAAGAGGCTTTACGACGAATTAGCGAGGAACCACGTTTGCTCGTTACTCATCTGTCGTAACACATATTTCCTCGCTAATTCGTCGTAACGTAGCGAGGAATATATTTCGTCGTAAAGACGAAGTAGATCATTTCGTCGTAAAGACCACGTCAACATTCCACGTAAGGAGGTCGCTATATTTCCTCGTAAATACCTCGAAACAAGTTCATCGTAAACTACACGTAAATACCTTGAAAGTTTTTCCTCGTAAAATACTCGTTTATCTTTCCTCGTAAATGTTTTCTCGTAAAATACTCGTTTATTATTTCTCGTTATTTCCTCGTAAGGTTTCCACGTAAATAGGTCGTACCTTAGCTACGAATTTACTTCGTTTTTATTATTTTACAGAATTTAAAAATATAATTAAAAAATAACTAAAATTATTTAATTTATTAATAAAATTAAAAATTAAAATAAAAATAAATCAATATGAAAATATTTTATATATAAATAAGTTTTGAATTTATAATACAACAACCGGAAAAAAAA
>NC_027748.1:18330659-18337036 GCF_000695525.1 Brassica oleracea var. oleracea
CCCAAACCCCATATTCCTTATTTTCTACTTCATATATTTCAAACCCCATCTTTATTTCCATTCCAAACCACAATTCCCACATTTGCTTATTCATAAAACAAACTCCCACATTACCTTATTCTTAAAACAAACCCCACATTATCTTATTCATAAAACAAACTCCCTCATCTTATTCATAAAACAAATACATCAATCGGATACATCGACATTCTCGTCATCACTAGAAACATCATCATTTTCATTAAACTCGTCTTCAACAGCTTCGTCTGTGGCATCATCGGTAAGATCTTCGTACTCGTGATTATGCGGATCAATGAGAAGGATGTCATCAATTTCTTGTTCAGGTTCCTCGACTTCATTTATCTGTTCTTCTTGCAATGGTGGTTCTTCTCCACTGATGATTCGTCCTCGAGGTGTAACTTTGATCACTGCTAACCAATTTATACCTGAATCTCTCATCCGAGGGTATGGAAGGAAGCTAACTTGGTGGATTCAAAATTTCCTCGCTAAATACACGTAAACTATTTCCTCGTAAATAACACGCAAAGTTTACGTCGTATTTACGAGGAAATTGTTTTTCCTCGTAAAATACTCGTTAAATTACATCTACTTTACGACGAAACACTTTTGTCGTTACGTTACGAGGAAATAACGATGACTTTAGTTTTCCACGTAAGTTCCTCGTAAAATCGACGTAAATTTACGAGGATTGTTTTTCTTCGTTAAATTTCCTCGCTAAGTATGTGTTTTCTTGTAGTGTAGTATCAAATGGTGATTTATTTATGTTTTTAAAAATCATATTTTTTAACTGAACTAGAATAAAACTAGAAAAATCAACTCGGTTGAACTGAAAATACAAATAAAACCAATTAAACCCAACCAAAAACAAACCAAACAAAACTAAAACCGAACAGAAATCAAAACCTAACCAAACCGAGCATAAACCAAACTATATTAATTTTGGTTGATTTTGGTTCAAGTTTTCTTAGACCCAAATAACCCAAACCAAACCTAACGCAAACCGAACATGTAGTTAAACCGAAATGCCCACCCTTAATCTCAATATCACTTCAAAAGGGTTTTTCGATTGAAAAAACCATCGAAGTCATAGCGAACAAACAAAAAAATGGTTGCAAAAGAAAGTATATTTTGAACAAAAAAGCATCACGTCCCACGCGTAGGGGCCGGCCCTAGTAGTCATATAAATAACTAATTTAGTTAAGAGGTTGAATTTCATCCATTATGTGACTATAATATATATGATTATGATATAGTATGGAATACTCGACACAAACACATAAGCTTTTTATTTCTGTGTATGTCCATAATACCTAATTAATTGAGTGGTCAAAGTTAGTGTGATAGCTTGGGAATGTTATATTAAACTATACTATATCTATTAAATAGATATGAATGAACAATATATCTACACCAATAGTACATCACGAAGAGGAAGAATAAGAGAAAGCGAAAGAAAAGAGAGATGAAAAAGAAGATGAAGAGAAAAAAAGGATGAAACACAAAGAGAAAGAAAGTTATAGTCTTATATATATAAAAGTTTTTGAGCATTTTTCTTAAACTTGAAAAAAGAGATCGTAAAATGATTGTTCTATTCTATTTTTCAAATAGAATAAAACAAAAAAATACTAAATATGAGTGTGAAAGGTGAATATTCAGAATCATGAAACTTATGACAAAATAAAATTTGCAGAAGGATTGAAGGTTGTTGCCATGAATGATGGAGGAGAAGAACTACCTCAAAAGGTGGAAGAGGAGAAAAAGATATGTTGGGAAGAGGTAAAGAGATTACGGGTGGCGATGGTGGTGGTGATGAAACAATTGAACGTAGCGATGTTACATGTGGGATCTTTTATAGTAACTGATGGTGATGGAAGAGGAGGAGGAGGACAAGACGAGGAGATGATGCAACAATACATGTTGTGTTGTACTATTTTATGTTTATCAAATGGAATAGTACAATGCAACGTGTACTGTTCATCTTCCCAATAGTTCTACGCATCCTCTGTTTCTCAATCCACATATATTAAAATTAGTAAAATTGTAAACCCAAACAAAGATATGAAGAAAAGTGATCAGACACAGTTGTTGGATCAGATGATTGCATGGCATGCGAAGTATCACTTTCCAAGAATTTCATAAAACTTGTAAATGATCATGAGATGAAAAAAAAGAAAACAAAGATCAATATAAATTTTAGAAAAGATAAAATAGTTTCAGAAGAATGAGATCAACGATGTAAGTGAGAGTAAAAATGAAACAATGGGATAAAAGGCATTTTTTGTCTTTATACATATTATATAAAGAATATCATATCCAAAGAATTATTATAGTTATAAACTTGATTTTTGGTATTGCTATGTATATGCAATCCAATTTCCAAGTAAATCGAGAAACTTGATCAATGGGTGTTGAGTCAAGCAAAGTCGATAGAATATGAATTGGTTCATATCGAGACATAGCATGACCTTGTGAAGCAGGATCCAGAACGGAGATTGGCGACGATTAACCCTTTTTAATCATATTTCATCATATTCGTTCAAAAATAAATAAAAATAAAATATTAGCTGCACATCTCATTCTCACTTACACTAACTGACGACAATCATCTTTTCCAAATCGTTCATCATCAGGCCCGATTGTTTTTTTTTTTTTTGTAGTTTTTAGATTTTGGTTTTTGATTTCACGTTTTTGGATTTTAGTTTTTGAATTTTAGCTTTTGGATTTGAGTTTTTTAATTTTAATTTTTAAATTTTGATTTTTTATTTTGCAGTAGATTTAAGTTTTTCGAAAAACACAAATGGTGACTTTAAATTTTAGATTTTCTTTGTTTCTAAATTCTGAATTCTATTTTCTAGATTTTGTTTTTCTAAAATTTGATTAATGATTTCTTTGACCCCTACGTGAAAGGGGTCGAGGCAGAGTGATTGCTAAGAAACTTTTTTCTTATGTATATACTTATTTTCCTTGACGGTTAAAGAAATTTGAAAGTATGAACACCAACTCAAAAGTTCTCAGTTCTTTGGTAAAGTGAGCATTTAAATCCGCAACCATTTGAAACCAGCAAGTCTAATACCTAACGCGTGATTTTATTCCATAACTAATCGTTGATTTGGCAAATTAGTGACTAAAAAAACCAGCCATAAACGACTCATATTTGTTTTATATTAAATATCCTTGCATTGAACATGAATAACTCGCCAAATTCAAACCCTAACTTTGAGTGATGACGATTTTCGGCTATGATAAAGGCGATCCCCGGTGATAAGAAAGCAAATTCGGCCTAATCACTGAAACAAATATCACCGGATATCGCATTAATCGTTGCCGGAAATCATCTTCACTCAAAATTAGGGTTTGAATTTGATATGTTTCTTGTGTTTCGGACAGCGGGTTCACCTTTTAACAGTCAAATTTACAAAGCTTCAATTTGATTATCTAAAAGATATCCAAATTTGATTAAGGCCATGTTCGTTTCGCGGTCGCTAGCGTCAGTGACCTGTTCCAGCGTCTAAACGTTGTTGCTTAAAAATTTTGACCGCGAGAAATTCAGCATTTCCACCAAAAACCTGCAATAAAAAAAGCTTTCAAAAGACAAAAACACCCTCGATCTATCTTCAAAATCACAAAACAATATCCTTGATCCTAAAACTCTCTCACGCCTCTCTTCACCATCTCTCAGGCCTCATATTAAAAATAAAAATTGAGTAAAAAAATTAAATAACTATAATCATATTTTTGTGAAAAAATTAAATAAATAATTTAAATGCAAAGATCTGGTCGTAGGCGACACTGAAACGAACAACTCAGCGATAACCGCTGCACGACATGGAAACGAACAATCCAACAGCAACCGGTGCAATCAACCGCGTGACATGGAAATGAAAAATTATCCGGGACATCAAGTCGCAGCCGCTGGTCGCTGGTCGCTGATGCTGGCGACAACCAAACGAACATGGCCTTCTTAACAGTCAAATTTACAAAGATTTATAGTTGATTAACATGGCCAAGTTGAAGAATTTAGAGATAATCAGCACATGGGGTACCAGTGGCGGAGCCACAGGGGGTCATCTGAAAATTATAAAACTTAACTTGCTTATAACATATCTATTTTCGGGCTTTTTGAAAAATTGACCTACAACTCAAAGTCAAACACAAAACTAACCTCTTTTTTTTTTGGAAATTAGTTTTGCCTTATTCACCCCCACAAGTTCATATAATTCACGAAAATGTCATTAATTTTTTTATTTTTTTTTTTGAAAATGACATTTTTACTCTCTCGCCCTCATCATCTTCAAGTAATTACAAGATTGTCATTGTCATCAATACCCTAACCACCATGAACAACCAATTTAAAGCTCTTAATGCTCCCAAAATCGATTTACCCTTCTTATTTCTCCATTCTTATGAACTAAACACAACATCTCTCTTACTTTCTCTCCACATTAAGCTAAAAAAATCCAAGATTTTGATTCTACATTTTTTATGGTTCATAGAGTCATAGAAGCTAACGATTCTGGGGGGGTCACTTTCGTTTGAGATTATGTGTCTTTGGAGAAGCCTTATGTGTGCTAAGAAAGTTATCTCACCAATTTAAGGTATGAAATCGAGTTTTTTTCAGATCTGTTCACCCAGACGACTTACGCTGTAGACGACTTACCCGGAAGTCGTCTGGTCAATGCAGAGGTTATTTTTGCAGTTGACTTTGAAATCTGTTTTCTGAGACGATTGAAATATAAGTCGTCTGCTTTTGTTTGGTTACAAAAAAATCTCCAAAGAACCTAGACGACTTACATGTAAGTCGTCATAGGTTAGTTTTGCAATTGACTGGATTATTTTACAAGTTTGACTTTCCTGGATGACTTACATTTCAGTCGTCTGGTGGAAAATTGAAATATCAATATTTTATTAAAACCCGACGACTTACATGTCGTAGGTTAGTTTTGCAATTGAAAAAAAAAACTTCAATATTTAATTATACTCAGACGACTGAATTGTAAGTTGTCTATATATAATTAAATATTGAAGTTTTATTTTTCAATTGCAAAACTAACCTATGACGACTTAATTGTAAGTCTTCGAGTTTTAATAAATTATTGATATTTCAATTTTTCACCAGACGACTGAAATGTAAGTCGTCCAGGAAAGTCAAACTTGTCAAATAATCCAGTCAAATGCAAAACTAACCTATGACGACTGAAATGTAAGTCATCTAGCTTTTTGGAGTTTTTTTTTAACCAAACAAAAGTAGACGACTTATTTTTTAGTCGTCTCAGATAACAGATTTCAAAGTCAATTGCAAAAATAACCTTTGCGTTGACCAGACGACTTATATTTTAGTCGTCCAGAAGACATAGATTGAAGTCATCAGCGTCGACCTAAATGGGCGACTTCTCTGGAAGTCTACTAGACGACCTACGTGGATGTTGTCTGCGTCAATGTTTAATAAACTTACATTTTCTCTAAAACTATAAACACTTTTTAACATTTTCTTGTTAATCATGTTTATAATGAATATGTGGGGTACTGAATGAAATTTATAACTTAATTGGTGATATTTATGAGGTTACCAACATTCACGTTAATTAAAGTTTCTAACTGATCCGAGAAGACTTCCGTAGAAGTCTTCTACACTAGTTTTTAAGTATTCTACGCTAGTTTTTGAATAACTTGTATTTTTAAGAGTGATAAGTAACTTCGAGATATTTAAAACTCATATTTTCAAAATATGTTTTATCCCTTAGTTTTACTAAATTTGACTAAGTTTTTCAACACAGACTTATAAAAAATATGATATGCTTTGACAAGTTACTATTGTTTGTTTCCATCTCTTAAGTATTATTGTTATAGACACTAATGATGATTATTGTTATGAGTTGGAAGAACGATTAAAATGTTTCTTAAGATGTTGTATCAATATGAAGCTACCAACATTCTTGTTTATTAAGAAGAAAAAAAAGCCATTGGAGTTTATTATTGCATATAAGAAATCCAAAGATAAGAAAAAGGCTATTGAAGTCTATTATTCATTGATTTGTAAATGTGTAAACACATTGTTAGCACATGTATTACATCTTGGAAAATATTATTACTGATTTTACAAAAAATTCACAACTAAACGAGTAAACATGCAAATCACAAAACACACCACAAACAAAACTATTATAGATCATTCCTCTACAAAGACAAGCTTGTACTCCACTTGATATGGAAGAAGACTTCGTCAGAAGACTTCCGGGAAGTCCAGACGACTTCCAAGAAGTCCAGACGACTTCCAGGAAGTCCAGACGACTGAAATGGAAGTCGTTTGGAAGACTTCCTGGAAGTCGTCTAGTGCATTATATTTTAGACGACTAACA
>NC_027748.1:18337131-18361568 GCF_000695525.1 Brassica oleracea var. oleracea
AGAGAAAATGATTGGAAGATTATATAAATCTACCTTTATAGAACACACAAAAATACATATCTAAAATTAATAGATCTACCTTTAAATTCGCGAAAAATGAGTACCATCTGATTAAAAACCTGCAAAAAAGATAGATTAGTAAGAAAGACATGAGACAAAACTGAAAAAATCATATAAAGTTTGGTGTTTTCAAGTCAAAGTGATTAGAGTGGGTTTGGAGAGTTTAGTTTGGGAAAAAAGTAAGAACTTTATACAACAACAAGTTACCAAATGAAGAAAAATCAAACATAAAAACTTACCAAAACGCTCAGATCTATTATGAAAGGGAGACTTCATTAGAAGACTTCCAGGAAGTCGTCTTTCCAGGAAGTCCAGACGACTTCCAGGAAGTCCAGACGACTGAAATGGAAGTCCAGACGACTGAAATGGAAGTCGTCTGAAAGACTTCCTGGAAGTCGTCTATTGCATTATTTTTAGACGACTAACAGGTAAGTCATCCCAGAAGTCTTCCAGATCTGAAAAACCTGCATATCAAATCCAGACCTGAAAACTTGCATATCCAAAAACGTTCATATGGCTTAAAAACAGAGAAAATGAGTGGAAGATTAGATAAATCTACCTTTATAGAACACACAAAAATACATATCTAAAATTAATAGATCTACCTTTAAATTCGCGAAAAATGAGTACCATCTGATTAAAAACCTGCAAAAAAAGATAGATTAGTAAGAAAGACATGAGACAAAACTGAAAAAATCATATAAAGTTTGGTGTTTTCAAGTCAAAGAGATTAGAGAGAGGTTGAAGAGTTTTAGAATGATGAACATTACATTTTTTTGCTGTCATTTGAGAGGAGTAGAGAGAATGTGTATTTTTTTTCTTTATATAGGAAGACAAAAAAATCCAATTAGGTTAAATATTTTTTTATTCAGACGACTTTAATATTTTTAGCGGGAAATTAAAATATTTTTAGTGGAAAACTAAAATAGAAGACTTCTCAGACGACTTACTTGTAAGTCGTCTGGTTTAAATTATTTAAGGGGGAAAATAATTTTTAAAAAAAATTTAGGCGGGAATATTTGGACGACTTACATATAAGTCGTCTGTTTTAATTTCTTCACCAGACGACTGAAATGTAAGTCGTCTAGACCATAAACATAACCCCTAAACTTAATTAACTAACTAAACATTTCATAAAATCAAATTAAACTTCAAAAGTGTTTACTATACACAAAAATAAACACCTATAGGTAAAAATTTAATTTTTCAAAAAAGCATTCAAGCTTTCCAACATCCAACCCTAAGAATACATACAATACTACAACATATGTTTCCAAACCCTAGACCAAAGAATACCATGATTCACTACCTACACTCATCTATCTTGAAAACAATTCAATTTTATTATATTTTAATTTATATCACTTAAAACTGTTTATAATTACATGATTTTAATTTTTCGCTTATTGCTTATCAAAATATTTTTTAAAAAAATTATAAATTATTTTTAAGATCAGCTACACCAGAAGACTTACTTTGAAGTCGTCCAGACTACTTCTAACATCTCAGACGACTCAGGCGACTTATTGGGGCTATATTCGTAAAATGGCTTTTTTGTTTGGTCACAAGGGGCTGGGCTATAATTTCACAAGATTTTTAGGTTAGTTTTGCATTTGATTCAAGTTTGGGTATAAATTTGGGGTTAAAATCAAGTTGTGGGTTACTTTTGGCAAATTCCTCATCTATGAATCTGGTGATTTGGTAAAAATCTTCCTTTATACCCCATGTCTTGTGTTCAAGCCCCACACATACCTTTTTAGTTAATATAATATAAATAAATGACACATCTATATTATTAAAATTCAAGTACAAAATTAGAGTGTCTAGAGACTTGAATAGAACTATTAAAAAAAATTAGAGTGTTTGGAAACATAGATTGTAGTCTTTTAAAAAAATTAATTTTGTTTGGAAACAAGGATAGTAGTATTTAAAAAAAAAGTAATGGGCTTATGTTATTAAGAAAAATTGAAAGTCCATCGTATTATAAGAAACTATCTATCTGGGCCAGTTTTAAAATATACGCAAATGAGTCAATCTAATTGTCTAAAACTTTTTTTTCTAAACTAACCATAAAACAAAATTTAAACTTTATATACATATTTCAAATCAAAATAATAATTCAAAGTTTATTTATATCAAAAATTGATTCAAAAATATACATATATTCAAAAATGGATTTTTACAAAACTATTTTTCAATAACCATTATAAAAAATATTGTCAATATATATAAGAAAAATACAATAAAAAACCCAATTTGAAATACCAACTCAAATTATGGTTTTTATATTTCATATTAAGTTTTAAAAATATAATATATGTAATTATTTATATGATGGAACGTATAAAATATTATTAATTATATGATTACTTAGATGATGGTACGTATAAAATACGATTAATTATATGATGACAATATACGATATATAATAATGACTAGGGATGGGCTTTCAGGTACCCATACGGGTTTGGTTTTGATCGGTTTGCTTTTTGGGTTTTCGGGGTCAAAGATTTCAGTCCTATTAGGATGTTTCTAAATTTTGGTTTGAGTTCGATTCAGATCTTTTCGGGTTTGGGTTTGGGTTTGGATAACCCATTTAAATTATTTTAAAAGTTTTAAATCATTGTATATTTTAAATTTCTCAAAATCTATAAATAAAATAATATATTACCTATAAATTTGAATAACATATGTAAGAATACCTAAGCTTAACATATCAATTGGCTTGATTTAAAATTTTGGATACAGAATAAATAATTATTTTAAGTATTTTTGGTGATTTAAATATACTTTAACTATTTCAGATATTTACTTTTGACTATCTATATATATTTTTAAGTATTTAAACCAATTTGAAAGTATATTTCTTGATGTTTTATATACGTTAAATCTAAAAAATAATTAATATATATAAATATATAAATCTATTTTTAGATAAATTTAGGTACCCAAATACTTCGGTTCGGATCAGATTCGGTTCTGTAAATAATAAAATTTTGAATAATTTGAATATTTAATCAATTTATGTTTAGGTTTGGTACTATATTTTTGGATCGGTATCGGTTATGTTCCTCTGATTCATTTTGTCAAACCCTAATAATTACATGAAAAATAAATATCAACATATTTTTAAAAAATATACATCCGTGCAGGCGCGCAGGTAAAAAATACTCTAGTGTAAAGTTAATATCTAGCTTCGCCACTGTGGGGTACAGTGGAAATCCAAATAAACCATGATTTGAGGGTGCAACTGGAATGCATTTTTTTGGAATAAAAACTTTTTGAATACTTAATTCCTTCTCATTCCATAAAATATTCACCAGTTGCAATGAAAAGAAGGAATGACTATTCCATCTCATTCCATATTATTCTTTTCCATTTCAAAAAAAATATCAACATTCTTTTGAAAAACCATTCCACGTCAAAATAGTTTTGGAACAAATGGAATATTAATTTCATTCCATTGAATTCCACTGATTATCATTCATGTAATTCCAGTTATTCTTTTTATTAACATCCAGTTACAGCCTGAGTTGTTAGGGAAACGTGCCAGTTATGGAAAGAAAGAAAGAGAAAAGGTTGACTGACGCTTTCTCTATCTATTCTATCGTCGTCCGTCAGTTTCTTTTAATGGTGCGGAGACGTCTTAGCGATCTCAATGCGAAGAAAAACCAGAGATTAAAAAGAGAAAGAAAAAGACAGAGAATATCCATAAGAACCTCTTTTGACCATCTCCTTCTCTTTTCATTTTGCATGCTTTACCCGATTGGGAAGTTACTTGTTTTTGTCCCCTCTTCACGGATCTAAACTTGTGGTCAATTAAATCTTAGCGTTCCAATTTGCTTATCACTTCTTTTGGAGTTTTTAATCTCATGGCCGCGTACGCGAGTTATCTCCGGTTAGCGCGACTTGGTACGAGTTCAGGTGTAAATCTGTCGACTCTCAGATCAATCACTTGTCCACAACCTACATTTGACAGGACTCTGTTCGATCACCACGACATTCGTTCATCATCATCTATGTTCAGACAATCCCACGCCAGGCTCATTTCTCAACTTGTCAAAACCAATGGCAAACGTTTACATCTCGTCGATACACTCGCCTTGGTAAACAATAACAACCCACTTTCTTGTCCTGCCATTTTTAATTGCCTAAAGGGTTTCTGCATTGCTGCATCTTTAAGATGATTATTGTTTTCTCTGTCTCATTGCTTTCAACTACTGTCTTTGATTGATTCATCACAATTTGTCTAACTTTGCTGCTTTCGGTAAATGAGACAATAGAATGGTTGCTATGTTTTAGATATTGTCTTAAAGAGTTATAGTTCAGAGATGTATATGTATAGTTATGTGATTTGTCAGGTTAGGAGCTTAGAAGCACAAGGACTACCTTCAAAGCAAGCCGAGGCAATAACAGGTGCTATAACTGAAGTTCTGAATGATAGCTTGGGAGTTGTTTCTCAGTTGGTTGTTTGCAAGGGAGAGATGCAGAAAGTAAGTTTCACCTTGAAAGACTCAAGACACCACTTATAATATAGCTTCTAACTTTGATCTTCTTGCTTTTATGGTAAGGCTGAAATGACTCAGGAATCAAACTTATCCAAGTTCAAAAGTGAAATTAATAGTTCACTGGTAAGCTATGTATTCACTTTTTTAACAGAATTTATTAGAGACTACACTTCAAATGCCCATGATAGAGCCAATAAGTACACTTTTTTTATAGTGATGGTTTGTTCCTAAAGATTGTTGAAAACCAAAGCTGGTTTCATGTAATAGGACCACCATTTCTCTCTGCTGCAACACGAGAATGAGAAACTCCGCAATGACATTGAGCGAATCCGCACTGATATAAGGTCTGGTCTTTTTTTCTTTTTATAGGGCTTTGGTTTGTTATAGACTCAAGTGTGAAGTGACTAAAGCAATTACATTGCAGGCATGAGATAGATAAAGTCACTGCAGGACAACGGTTGGACCTTAATCTTGAAAAAGGGTCAGAGAAACCCACCCCGCCTACTTCATTAGCATCTTTTTTGGCTATATGATCTTGATATGGTTTTATGATGACGCAGGAGGATAAGAGATGAGCTAACAAATCAAAATGCCGAAACCTCTAACCTCACAAACAAGCTTGATCGTGTCAGTATCTCATCTCTAGTCTTTACTGTATTCATATGCAGCAGAAGTGTTTATGTTTTCTATCTTTCAGGAGATCCACACTTTGAGAGCGCAACTGGAAGCGGCCAAGTACGAGGTGATCAAGTATTGTATCGGTACACTTGTCTCCATCTCAGCCGTTGGTCTTGCCGTCCTCCGCATCGTTATGTAACTTCCATAGCTGACCAACTCCCAATCATCTTTGCTGTTTTTTTTTTCAAGTCAAGGATGAAATCTTGGTCTGATCTCTCCATCTTTGTGAATTATTCCTATGTTTAATGTAATTTGATTTCCTTTATATGACAAAAAGAAAGAAAAAGTTTAACCAATCTATGAGATTTGCGAACAATGTATATATGCTTATGTTTCTTTCACCTATATGAATAGAGTATAGTATAGCATACATTGTTATTTTGTATGTGAAAAGTGTTCTTAAGATTGCGAACCAGACGCCAATCATAGATATCCATAGCCACTTCCCTCCTTAGTGAGAGGGCTCTACTTCATTTAACCCAGCAGGCCACACAAAATTTATTTTATGCTTAAGCTTATGCTCAGCTTTAGGCTCATAAGATAGTGTGGCTACTAGTCTTTATTGGATATCCCCTGACGACATAGCATTGCAAGACGATAATAACTTACCCTTGGAAATAAACTAGTTTTAGATCAATTCAACGGCTAGAGATGCGATGTTGAAAGAAAGTAGCCTCAAGAGAAAGGCATGAGCATGTGGTGTTGTTACTGTACTAGTTATTTACTACTGCCTTTTTCTATATAAAGGTTTTGAATGGAGAGGGGTGGAATTAAATTAACCCCGGCACCGTGTCCTAGCCGCATGGATAACGCCAAGGTGCGGTTCAAAGGTGAAGTTCAAAAACGTAACCAAAAGCCTTTGGCTTACCCGAAAGTCTACAAATTAGGGGAGTTTGGGTGTTGTGTTGATTACTACTTCATTTTTCTTTTTATTTGTAAAGGACTTAATTAATAAACACCATGCAAGATTCTCGCAATATATGTCTTCTATTCAATAGAAGAAGCGTCAAGCTAACCGAAGGAAATAATGGCAAACTCACATGTATTGTTGGGTCAAAGGATCTCCTTACAATCTTTTGGCACACGACTCGAGAAGAACGTAGCGGAAACAATTTATCTATGGGATCTCTTTATCTATCTATCTTTGTAACTTTTAAAACCCTACTCAACAAGAATATACAACTTTATGTGAAAATTGTTAGGACTAACTTTTCTTTTAGGAAACTTAAATGATAATGGAACTAACCAATGAACCATAACAACGTAAAAGCTAGAACTGGAGTGTGTGAAAGTGGTTGAGTCGGGTGGAGAAATGCTCATCACGTGACTACCCCCCACGCCTCTCTTTTGGTTTTTCATTCTTTTTAAGTTTCAATAATTATCTCTTAGCTTTACTAATTAGTTTATCAACTTTAAAACTAAAGCAATGTTAGTCCTGATCAGTGATCACCAAGCGAAGAACAAAACCAATACTAAAGCAATTTGGTTCATAAACTAAAGTGAATTTTATTGAGAGTGGAAGAGATATCATTAGGAAATTTGTATTTTCGTTTAAACATGTTCCTGTAGTTTCAAATCTGTTGCATGCATGCAATTCGAGCATTTACTTCCATGCTTGAAACATATGACTTTCTTTTTAATAATTTGGTTTTTCAATAACTATTTAGTAGTTTGTTAGTAAAGTTTATATATTAACATTTTAATTGGTATAGTTTTCTTCATGATATTCATGAAACTATTTTGATTTTTAGGCCGAGACTAAAAAGCTTAGCCAATTAAAACCAGTCGGCGCGCGAGTAACTCCCAATTTTATAAAACTTAGTGAACATTAAACATGTTACAATTTTAGTGATGCGAGCGGTGGTAATTCGTGCTAATTAATCTCAAGAGATATGTTCAACGAATATTATTATACTATAGGGTCCAAACATTGGCTATATTGCACGTCATAAAGTCGCATTCAAGTAGCAGTCAATGAGAGAGTGTGTCCAGTTTGTTAATTTGGCAGTTTCAGTTTTTAAGTTTATGCTACGTCAAAAGAGAGAAAGTGATGGCTATTTACATTCAACAACAGCAATTTGCAGCAAAGAAATTTTTTTTGCGAAATGCATAGTTAAGAGTTTTCAAAATGGTGTATTGAAACTTTTAAACTTATAGTAATATGTTTCTTTGGGCATACCAACACGTGTGATTTTTTCAGTTGCAAATAAACTTATAAGAGTAAATTATATTAATATGAAAAATATTCAAATAAATTAGATGTTTTAAACATTTTCCTGGCATGACGTTGACTACACAAGATGCTGTAATCGGAGGTGTTGAGCACAAGTGCACAACGACTGTCTGTGACAAATAACACAAGCTATTTTATTAACGAGTTTAATTTCCTCTCTTTTTTCACCAACGACTTTGATTAGTGGGTTTATATTAATCCATCATAAAATCAACTTTAATATTTGTAAATAATAACCAGTTATTTAATTAATTAGTTATTAACTTATTACTTAGGCAAATCCTTGCCAACCCTACTAAAATCAAAGCCTCCCCGTAATTTGGCTTTCCTCATTTTACTTACAAACTATTTATCTTCTATTTATAGACTTTGATAATTACCAATAATAAGTGAAAACAAATTGTATTTGTATCTGCATTTTCATTAATTATAGTGCATACATTTATAACTTGACAAGGAACCACACCTGGTTACGATCATGACGTTGTATCCAATTTAAATAATGCAGAAGATAATGGGCTTTGGAATATATATCCCCATGACTGAGTGTAACGGTTACGTACTCACATTCACATTTTCAAAAGTAGGTTAAAGTAGATTTTAACGTTGAACGAAGCAAAAACAAAAAAAAAAACACAAATTTAACGCGAAACGAATAATATATAGGGATATGAGTTAAAGTCTTAAAACCTGACCAGTTACTAAAAACCCAAGAAAAAAAACTACTGCGACTACGACAGACGAGAGGTAATATTTTTTGAAAATAAGAGTATTTCAGAGAAGTTAACGCTAAAACTTAACCGGGTCGGGTCGGATCACAAATCTTCTCTACTTCTTCAAAAACTCTGCACAGCCTGAACCGTCCGGTTCAAACCGGATTCATCAACATCGGTGGACATCTCCTTTTTCTGACGCATCTCAATGACTTTACGGTGGTGGTTGGAATGCAACTCACTCGAGAAAGTTGGGCTACAAGCGGGTCTATATTCGGGCAATAACCGACCCGACTTGAAACGCACACCACACGCATTGCACAGCGTCTTCGCTCCCAATGGTCCTGCTCTCCACTGCGGCGTTTTCTGAACGCCACAATGGGTACACCGCCGCGTCTGCGTCTGACCACCGTTTTCCAAAACCTTCTTCTGTCTTTTCACCGCTTTCTCATCAAGAAACTCAGCGCCGGAGAGCCATAGAGGACTTGACGGATTGGACGAGGACGACGAACTAGGAGATGAGTCGGTTAACGACGACGAACCAAGAGACCAGACATTGACTCCGGTTCTGGCTCGTTTGGTTCTGATTTTAACGGGAAGAGGTGCTCTGAAGCACAAACCCTCGTTAACCGGTGCTACAGGGTGTTTCCCGTCACCGGTTAACCAAACCGGTTTCTTCGTCGGAGCCGAATACGAGTCCTCTACGAAATTGGATAGCCATTCGAGTTCCGCTAAATCATCCGTCTTAACAGAGAAAAATTTAATTAGAAATTAGATGCAATTTGGGAGAAATATCCGAGGAGACAAAACGGAATAATTACCGGTACGGCGAGCTCGCTGCCAAAATCTTCACAGGCGGTGGATAATTCGTTGCTCCGGTTAAGGGTAATTTCGTCATTCAAGGAAGCAGAGACTCCTGCTGACTTCAGTTTAGTTTCATCCTCAACGAAAACGTCGTCGTTTGAGAAGTCAAGCAAATCGTCGACTGAGAAATCGTCGGGTTTCTCCTTCCGGTTATTGTTCTTCAGCGAAAGTTCAACACTTTCCATTTCCTAACAAAAAAAGAAACCCAGAAACTGTAGAACACACAAGAGACGCGAGACAAAAAGAAAACGAACAGAAAGGTTCCTCCTTTCCATGTCAATTTAAAAGCAATGTGGCGAGGAGTAAACCCTCTGAGAATTCGAGAAGAAATAGGAATACCTGAGAGTGAGGGAGAATTTTGGAGGAGATGTCGGTGAAGGAAGAGAGAAAGAGATGAAGTGGTGGTGTGAACTACAAGAAGAGGTTTGAGTTTGGTAAAAGCATTGAATATGATGATATCACGATACTAGTGCCCAGGGCCCTCTCTACTCATAAAAGTATGCATATAATACCATATGTGCAGCGTTAAGATATTTTTGTAAATTTCAAAGCGCTACTGGGGGGATGGATGGTAGAGAACTAAAGATGATCCGACACAATACGGCTCCGTTTTCCGTTTCCCAATACGAAAACATGTTTCAACGAAGAGAAAAGAGTTTCTTTTGTTGGGCTGGGCTATCTAAATTTGACGTCTCAACAAGCCCGTTAGCATTTTAATTTTTTTCTGTTTTTTCAACACTTATTTGTTTTTTTTTTCTGTTACAACACAATAATAATAATAACTTTTTCTGTAAATCATAAATATTTGTATTTAAAAAGTTCACTTCTAAGCGGCTTCCATTACTTTCTTTTTTTTCTCCAGAACTTTTTTTTTTTTTTTTTTTTTTTCTGGTCTCTTTTCATTGTGCTTGATTGATTTATCTCATTTCTATCGGAAATGTATACTCCTTGTCTTCTTCTTTTTTTTGATATCTATATCGTTTGGTCTTTCTCTGTTATGATTTTTAGATATGAAGAGTTGTTCGTCTAGATTTGCAGAAGAGGAGACTTTCGGTTGGGTGTTGTGGTATTGTTATCAGGATGTGCTTGATTGATTTATCTCATTTCTATCGGAAATGTATACTCCTTGTCTTCTTCTTTTTTTTGATATCTATATCGTTTGGTCTTTCTCTGTTATGATTTTTAGATATGAAGAGTTGTTCGTCTAGATTTGCAGAAGAGGAGACTTTCGGTTGGGTGTTGTGGTATTGTTATCAGGATCAACGATCTAATGGCGGTGTGCGATGTAAGAGTTGAAGAGGTTGTTCGTTGTGCCCGTGTTTGGTTTTTGATTTTTTCTCTATCTTTTGACTGATTCGAATAAAGTTAAGGTGGTTGGTACAATGTGGTTTTACAATGATTTCAGAATTCTCGGTGTTGTTGTTAGACACCAAGTTTTCAGTGATTTTTGTTGTTTCTTTTGTATTTATAGTTTTAAAGTTCATTTCACTTGCAGCATCCAATCGATTCCACTAAAAAAGATACCCACAACTGCACTTCTGCAAACCATGGTGCGGACAGTCCCTCTAGTAAGATCTGAATCTGATCCAAGAGTCTTTAATGCCTCAACAGAAAATGAAGATTTTGTTTCTCATATCTTCATATCTCGCATCATAAAATAAGTTGTTCAGAAACGCGTTTTTGATGTCATTCCATATGTTCAAATATCCTGGTTACAACTGGTTGAGCCACTAAGCTACATCTCCATACATAGAGTAGTCGAATAGCTTCCAGAAAATATAGTCTACAGAGACTCCATTGCACTTGATGCTAGATGCCAAGTCTTCAAACCTCAAGATGGTCCATGAGATTTTCATGAGGAAGACCATGAAAGAGATGTTGTCTCAAAAGAGTGAAGTAGACGGGTTTTGGTTCAAAGTCATTCATCTGGAACAGAAAAAGATATGAATAGCAGACTTGTTAGCATAAAATTGACAAGACATGTTGTAGTCTGCAAGTGTTCTCTGTCAAACTATTGTAGCATTTCCTACATTTGCTGTATTTCTCAACAACAACAATTTCACTAGGCATTACATTCCCAACATCATCAACCCTCTACCCATCTACATTATAAAAAAGACCCTCTTGGTCTCGTAGCACCCCTTGTGCATCAGCCACTAGCACAATCAGATTAACCATATATGCTTGTTTGATTAGGGTGTCGTTCGACACCAGAGGGGTGTCATTCGATGCTTTTGCTCGACTGGTGCCGTTCAATGCTTGAGGGGTGTCGTTCGACACTAGTTTCTTTGACTTATTGTTCATACGTTCCAACTCAGACAGCTTATGGTTGGACATATCCAAAAAGCTCTTTTTCCTTACTGCTTCTGGTATTTGCGATGCATAAACCGGAAATACAAGAAAAGAAAGTAAGTAAATTAAAATAAAAACCTAGACAAGATTTACATCTAGTCTAATGGTGATGAGAATCCTTGGCAACTGTGCCAAAATTTGATATGCTCAAATTTACCCTTAAGCTACTCTGCTGCAATATCAGAGGTGCAGTGCAGTACTTAGGGTTTGAATCCTCATAGACTCAATATTTCACACAATAGACAATGAGTTTCATATTAAACTAGATTAATATTAAAAACAATAAAGAATGCAGTAAACCGGCTTGTAAAGCCAATGGGAAAAACACAAAATATAGGGAATAAAACATGTAAGTAAGAATTGCAAGTAATTGAATGCTACAGGTTTATGAACAATAGTTCTCGAACTCAGATTCACAATAATTAATCAACCATATTTCGTTGCAGAGACTAATCCATGTCTAGATCCTAGAATTTCAAACCTCTTTGTGAATTTAATAAGTTAAGACAAAAATTAAGAACAATATGATAAGTTCACTAAATTCATAAACCAAATCTATTTGAGATTAGTTATTTAGTTCATCAAAAATAGCTTCAAGTAATCATTCATGTTGTCGCATCTAATCAATTATCGTATGATCAGGATTCTAGTTAGTTACTCTATAATTCAACATTAAGAACAACCAGTGATGAAGAAATCAATGGATAACCATATGAATGAGTTAGTTACTCTATCAACTTAACAATTCATCGCAAACCCTAGAAATCCCTAAATCAAACAAGGTGATTACTCAGACATGATCAAAGAAAACATAATGAAAGACTGAATAAATTACATTAAGATAAAGATAGAAATATTGGAGTTCTAAATCAACCACTGAATGAGTGCTAATCTTTCTCTCCAAAATCTCTAAAAGTAAATTAAGCGTAGGCTAAACAAATTCCTAAGCAAACATAATATAGGTAAAAACACATTCATGGATTTTTTTGCAAATAAAGAAACTTATAGGCGAAAGTGTAATTTCTTGAAACATCATTAGACTCGTGTTGGTTTGCTTGATGATATACCTTGGATTTTACCAGATTTTAGCCATGGTATATAACTGTTTTGGAATCTATTTATTATATTTTGGAGTCTTTTTAGAGTATTTACATGTTCATGTACGTTTTGGAGTAATGTGGTGATTTTGGAGCATTTTGGAGATAAAGACAGTAGAAACTCGTAGCTGTTCATGGGACCAGCCAGACTCAACATTCAGAGTCAACCGTGATCGAAAAATACCACTTGTCGTCGATCAGCAGAGAAGCGCAGAAGCGGGCCGCTTGTTTATGACCGACTTGAAGCCCAAAATTCAACATATTTATAGAATTACCCATGGCTGACTTTAACCTAATATTTATGTGATATGCCATTGTTATGGGCAACATACGCTTTCTTATTTTCATACCACACAGTTTAGAGTTTTTAGTAGTTTGAAAAGAAGATCCAAGACTCCTTCGTAGATTTGTATTGGAACTCCAATTTTTTTAGCTTATTCTATTTATGCAGTTTATTCAGATTATTGTCATGTCTTGCTTGATTATGTCTGAGTAAATCACCTATAAGATTTGGGGTTTAATTAAGGTTATGAAGGATTACCCCCAACTATAGAATTTCTAAGGTGGTAGATATCTTTCAAGGAATTGCTTGTAATTCTTGTGTTATAAAGTAGCTAAGTAGAACCCTAATATTAGGATTGTGGACAACTACGACGGTAGGTTCTGCACCAGAATAGATTCTCTTGAGCTAGAATTGCTAGAAACATGTGACATCTGATTTAGTTAAGACTAGTGAACCTATCGATCAACTCGCTAACACTTGCCTAAGGAAGCATTGATCGATACTAAGTCAATAGCATCGATCGACGCTTGATCCGTATCAACAAGCGACAACTGAGATATTGGACTTAGTCAATAGAATTGATTCACAGCGGAATCTGGATACCTTTTGCATTAGACTTCGAGTTCTAGGATTGCCAACGTAAGTATTCTATATCATTATAATCATGATTACCTGAAACCCTAGATTTATCCATTCCTCTCAATTGTTTACATCCTCAAATCAATCAACTGAAAATTGCTTGTTCACCTTGCTTTTGTTATTTATTGCTTTTAAACTGTTAGCCTAGCTTAATCATAACTGCTTTAGATCTATTGTGTGTCCTCGCTCTTTGTGGATTCGATCCCTAATTACTAAAACTGAACCTCTTATTTGAGAGAGTAAAAATCAATCCTTAGGATAATTTGAGTGATATCACTTGATCTCCACGAGTGTTGACCGATACCATCTTCAATAGTCAAATCCGACTTGCAGTTTTCAGCATCACAACTCTGATGGCTACAAATAGCTCTAAAATCTCCAAAATTCTCAAAAAATGCACCGAAACCTGCAAAAACTTTAAAAAAGACTCGAAACATATAATATAGACTCTAAAACTAGACTTATACTATGGTCAAAACCTGTAAAAGCCATGATATATCATCTACCTTACAGTTGTGGTAATAAGCTTCTCACTACCTAAGAGAAACCATAGTTGAAACTTGTCTATACTAATGTTTAAATCTTCTTAGTCTATTTACCTGAAGAATCTTTTTTCTTCATGTTAGCGGCAGCCAAGCTCGAAATTGCCTCGTCGCAGCCATCTCCATTCTTGCAATATCTGCAACTTTTCTGTTGCCAGTATGTAAAATATTAAAAGTCACTCATACTATGTTAAAAGTCCTTGTTTATCTTACTTCATAAGTACACTTTGTACCACTGCTCCCTTGGAACAAGTATCCTCATCTTCGACATGGAGCTTGGTTTAGATTTGTAACATCCTGGGCCCGGGCCAAGAGGAAACCCAACTTCTAGAGGTCCAAGAGGGGGAAACTCTAGTTAACTCCCCTTATATTCCTTGTAAAAGGTGGGGCCCCTTAGGTTAAACCCACAAGAGAGACAACAAGCGTAGCCCTTCCATAACAAAGCCCCACCATCGCCTCTGATTAACACCGACCACCCTCGCAGACCACTCGCCTCTCGCCGCTGGGCGTTGCACATGTAGCTCGAGTCGAAGTCCACAAAACCCTAGCCGCCGTCTTCTCTAGTCTGCTGTTTGTAACCACATGCAATCTCATCCATAAGGTAAGGATTATATTCTACCCTCCTTTAGTCATGGATATGACAGATATGAAACCTAAATCCCCACCTTGTCTCTTTTGTGATTGAGAACACATATCCGTAGGTTTGATGGCTTCCTTTTAACTTCTCTAGATCCAGATCCACGTCAACAAACAAACTAAGGTGAGGACCCGGTCGTGAACTTCTCTCATGTAGAGAAATCCGTGGGGATACTAGTCCCTTGTTGATCGGATCTAGGATTTGATGTGATGATGTGATGTGTGCTAGATCTAGGTTGATTGTGATGTTGTGATGTATGATAATGTGATGAAAATCACCTGGATAAGATGAGCTAATGATGTGTTAATGACGATGATGTGTTAATGATGAGTAATGATGATGAGCTAATGATAAGTTAATGATGAGGTTATGATGAGCTAATTATGAGTTAATGATGATCTAATTATGAATTAATGTGTAATGATGAATGGCGTGATGATTGACACACCGAGAACGGATGGCATCTTGTATGTAATTAGTTAATGTGTAATGATGAATGACGTGATGATCGAGTCATGCTGAGTTGTGGCAGATGTGGCTGCAAGTACCGCCGCACAGATAGTGTCGAAAGGGTCCAAATGGCTGCGGCTGGGAAGTTGCGTAGGTAGCCTCGAGACAGTTGTTAACGTAAAATCTCGTGGGATGGGCCATCACAAGGAGGGACGTCCGTAAGCGTGCCATAGGTCCTTAGAGTCTAGCTTGTTCACTGCATAATAGATCTTATTAACTTGTAATTGTGATGATTGTTTACTTTTCCTGATCTGAGTTTGTGGGTTCCTTGAACCTACACTCTCTGAGTAATCACTACTCACCCCTCTCTTTTTAGGTATAGCCGAGAGAGAGCAGGAGTAGGAGTCCATATGGTGCCAGCGGTTTGGGTTTTCTTTATCTTCCAGTACTTTTACTTCGATTTCTAAGACTTATGTTTGGTTACTCGGCTTACGCGTTTAAGTTTGGTTTATGTAAGACGATGGTTTTAAATAATTTTTTTATCGTACGGAAAGTGAAATAGTTAAGGTTGAAAGTAAAATCTTAGGGATAGGGCAGTTACAAGTTTAGTTATTGCAGGTTTATCCAGTGAAGTTTCTTCAACGCTCTTCAGCTACATTTGACAAATAGACAACTTATAAGAGTTTTATTATCACATATGCATTGTTTAAAACACTTATAATCAATTTATAAGGTTTTAAAACTAATTTATAAATCCTTACACATTAGTTTGTCAATCTTATAACTGATTTATTAAGCTCTCTAAATATTTTAATACATTTAAATTGATTAATAACACTACGAGAAAACATAGAGATTCTCGACGGAATTTCCGAAGGAAAAATCCATCAAAAATTTCGGAGGATTTCTGACCAAATATGGACGGAATAAACAACCGTCAAAAATTAGTCGAAAATTCCCAACGGTTTCAAATTCTTCAGAAATCCATCAGGAATTTCCGATGAATAACCGATGGATTTAAGTAAATATTTATTTTTATTAATTTTGTCGGTAATCTGTCAGAATTTCCTGAGGGATTTAAATAAATATTTATTTAAAAATTCTTGTTAGTAATCCGTCGGAAATTCCCGACTGATTCCAGACGGATTTAAGTAATTTTTTTTTAAATCCGTTGGTAGTTTAAATAAATATTTATTAAATTCCCAACGAATTACTAATGGATTTAGGGATTGGTGTTTAAAATTAAGTGTAAAATACCTAAAAATCCGATTCATTAAAGATCCATGAGTATTATAATAAACTTTAAAAGTCCATATGATAATAACATATGCTCAATAAACGAATATCACCAAATTTACATAAATTAGATCATATGAATCAACTTGAATGTTAACATAGCATATACTTACATGAAAGATTTTGAGAATTTTCCAAAGTATTTTCAAATCTATTTTACAAGTGATTCTGAAGGTGTACCTCATTAAATCACTATTCTAATGCATACGGATATTGTTGATATTTTTTTTTTGTATTTGGTAACTTTAAACTCCAAATCGTCAGGAATCCATTGGGAATTCGTTGAGAATCCATCGGGAATCCGTCGGGAATTTCGGATGGATTTCCGACGAATCGGGTTTAGGATCTTGCTGAATCGGTAATCCTTCGATAATCTGTTGGTAATCTAAAAACTTACCCGGGAAAAGAAAGCGCCAATTTTTTTGTAAATGCCTAAAAAAAAAAAATTATGACCGATTTCCGACGGATGCTATTCCATCGGAAAATGTTAATACATAATGTGAATTTGGCACAAATGACTCAAAACTCGATTTGAAATGAAAAAGTATACCCCAAATTGAATCAAATGTAAAAATTATCCAAAAGGCTAGTGAAATTACAACTAGCCCCCTTATGACCAAACAAAAAACATGTATGCACTTTTACGAATATAACCCCATGAAGTCTTCTCTATGGCTAGTGAAGTCTTCTCGAACAAGAATTCTCGGGAAGTCTTCTCATGTATTAAATATTTAAAATAATGTATAAATTTTCTAAAAAGTATTTTGATGGGGAAAAAATTGAAATCATGTAATTATAAAAATTTCTACATGATGTAAATTTATATTTACTTAAATTGATTTGTTTTTAACATAGATGAGTGAATGTAGATTGAGTCATGATAGTCTTTGGTTTAGGGTTCGTGTACATTAAACATTTTTTTAAGTTGATATTATAAGTTTAATAAAGTATTTTTGGTGATTTAGTTAGTTATTTGATTATAGGTTTAGAAGACTTCCCAAGAAATCTTCTAACATATAATGCACTAGAAGACTTCACAACAAAGTCTACTATTTCTCACTTAAATTTTAGTAGAATTTAGGTTTGCCGCCTAATAATTAATTTAGAAATTTAGGTTTCCCGCCTAATGTGAAGTCTTCCAAAAGTTTTCCAGAAATTAAGTTTTCTCATGTACTATATTTTAAAAAGAATTTATAAATTTTATTAAGTATATTTGTACTATATCTTAAAAAGAATTTATAAATTTTATTAAGTATATTATGATAGGAAAAAAAATCTAAATCACGTAATTATAGATATTTTTAAGTGATGTAAATTTAGATTTACTAAAATTGAATTATTTTCAACATAGGTGAGTGAATGTAGATTGAGTCATGATAGACTTTGGTTTAGAGATTCGTAATATAACAATTGTTTTTGTTTTGTCAGCTAGTATTGTTTAAATTTTTATGGTTAGATTTTGGAATCTAATTTTTTTTTAAAAGAAATGTTTTAAATTTGACTCATATGTGTTTAGTTTTGTGTATAATAAACACTTTAGTGGATCATATGTTTAATTAAGTTTTTGTTGCTATTTAGTGGTACAGATTTTGGTTATGTATTTTTGTGTGCTTTATATATTAGATTCTAAAAAATCATAGATTCAACCTGATGTGGTTGTTTTGTTTATTATTTAAGCATAAATATTTTTTGAAGTTTTTCTCTATTTTGAAGTCATTTGAATGTTTTTGAATATGCAGATTTTTTTCAAATTTGAATCAGACTTTGGAAAACTTCTCAGAAGACTATCAGAAGACTTCTTGGGTTGACTTCAAGTGGATTCCAAGCTTATGTATGTCGAGGAATGATATGTAATAGTTTTGTTTATGGTCTGTTTTATGATTTGTATGTGTACTCTTTTAGTTGTAAATTTCTTTTTTAACTTGAATAGATTTTAATGAAAAGAATTTGGTAAATATGTTCATGTTCTGCCAAAAGTACTTAATCTTATTGAAGTTATTGATACAATATACCAAGAAACATTTTAATCATTCTAACAATACACAACAAAACAAAAACTTAGTAAAATATTACTAAAACTAAGGGATAAGACTTCTTTAAAAAACTTGGTCAAATTTACATAATATCAAATTTGAATTTTAAGTGAAAGTTGAAATTTTAAATCCCATGAAAGTTAAAAACTATATTTTATGATCTAAGAAGACACATTAAACCACATGACTTGATATTCTTGAATTGGTTGGTTGAAAGCAGCGGGCACTTGACAATCTATGGTCACGATTTAGGGTATAAAGGCCAGTTTTCTATTTCTAAAATCTCTGTTAAGTTTAGCTTTAGTTTCAAATTTCAGCTTTCGATAAGGGGTTCCAATGTGGGTTTTAGTTTTTTTTTTCTTTTAGAATTTAGTCTATGAGGTTTTTAGATTTTTCGCCAGCTTTTGTATCCGATCATGTATTTCATCTTTGGTCTAGTATTATCGTATGAAAAAAGCATAATAAATTATCTCTCCGAAATCTATTTTTCTAAAATATTTTATCTGAAAGTATGTTTTCATTAATATAATGAATAACTCTATCGTGTATGAAAAAATTTCTGATTCATCTTTCTCCATTTTATAATAAGTGTCGTTTAAGGTTCTTGCACACAGATTTATAAATTTAGTAATTTTCTGTTTTACTCATATTTAATACACTGTTTTGTTTGATTTTTGTTCCCTTAAAAATAAGGATAAAAGCTAGAAATTTTATTTAATATGTGCATTGAAATGTAAAACTACATTTGTAATGGAAAAAAAATTTAAAAACTAAAACGACTTAATATGAAACGAAAGAAGTATTGTTTACGTTTTTACGAGTGCCGAAAACAGTTATGTTACTAGTGAATAATTCATGAGAAAATTGCTAAAACCAACCCAAATATTCATGTCAAACCTAAAAGTGTACCCTACTTTCAGTCAAATACAAAACCAACCTAAAGGGGTGGTAAAAGTACTATGTAACCTTTATGACCAAACAAAAAAATAGATATGTATTTCACAATTTTGTCCTTAGTAAGTTTACACGTAATAGAAAAAAGTCTACATATATGTAGACCTCCTGAAGTCTATTGTGTAGACTTATTCTGTAGTTTACATCGTAATTTGATCTAATAATTTAATTTTAAAAATGTATAAAAATAATTATTTTGATATTTTTAATTAATCATCAATATAATGATCAATATGAAGTAAATAAATAAAAAAAAATTATTTAATTGAACAATTTGATATTTGATACAGTAATTAAGACTTTTTATTATAAAGCAAAATATTTAGGGTTTGAGATTTGTGGTTTAGGGTTTCGTAAACCTACAATAAAGTCTATTTGGAGACGTCTTTTTCAGTCTACATTTTTCAATTTTGTTTACAAAAAATCATTATATTTAAACTAAGTTGAGTTCCTTAAGAGTAAAAATGTGAAATCATATACTATATCTATTAAAAATAAAGAAATAAATTTAGTAAATCATATATTAAAATTATTAAAACAATAAAGAATAAACAATAATAATGAAATTATTATAGTAGGCTTCTAAAAAGGTCTGCTATGCTACAGTAAAATCTACTCCAAAATTTTAATTTTAGTTGACTTCAAAAGAAGTCTACAGTGTCGTAAATGTTTAACCTAGTTACATTTTTGTCTAGCTTTTTTTTTTGTTCAATTTTTTTTTGTCTAGCTATATAAAGGAAATTTATACAATCTCTCTCTAAAATGGCTTCACAAGTTTTTAAAACTCTCCACTTCTCTCTAGAACTCTCTCTTCTCTCTAAAATTCTCTCCCTTCTTTCTAAAACTCTCTCATTTCTCTTCTTTCACTCTAAAATTCTCTCAAGTCTTTCTCTTGTCATTTTAGGTGTTATGATTCATGGTTTTCATCTTCTTCTTTAAAAATGTAAGTTTTAGATCTATAGATTTTAAATGTGTATTTTTATGTTATTTATTTCTCACAATATTATCTCTTTTTTTGTAGGTATTATCACTCATGGATTTCATCTTCTCCTCTAAAAATGTAAATTTTAGATTAATAGATTTTAAATGTGTATTTATATGTTTATATTCAAATAAATTTATAGATCAAGTATGTGCATTAATTTGCTACAATTTATCTTATAAATTCTATTTTGTAAAGTATTTTCAGATTTAAAATGATTTTCACATTTCAAAATATATAGATTTTTTCAGATCTGAAAATTATCAGACAATGCTGACTTCTTTATAATCTAAAGCTAGTAGACTTCATATGAAGTTTATTAAACCACAAAATTTAAGCAGACTTCATTGGAAGTCTACAAAAATATAACTTTATTTTTTTCTATGTTTTTTAATAATTTTATCTTATTTTGCAGGTATTTTCTTCCGTTGATGTTCTCTTCTCCTCCCAAAAGTGTAAGGTTTACATCTATAGATTTTAAATATGTGTTCTAATATTTATATTTAAAAAGTTACATATTCAAATTCTATGTCTTTAGTTTATTACTATTTTTTATATTAAATTATATTTTAAAAAGTTTTTTAGATTTAAACTTATTTCATATTTTCAATGTATATATTTTCAGATCTAATTTCTTTTTGATAGAGTAGACTTCAAATGAAGTCTACTTAAAAGCCAGGGCTGTGAGACTTCACTTGAAGTCTACTAGCCTTGATTGTTAATCATATTTCATTAGAAGTTTACTCAAATATGATTTTAATTTTTATTTGTTTTTCATAATTTTATCTTATTTTGCAAGTATTCTCTTCTAAAATTTTAAAATCATCTTCCCAAAAATGTAAGTTTTACATATATTCATTATAGGATATTTTTGTGTTTTTATTGAACTAAATTTATAGATTCATACTTTATGTTTTTGCTTTGGTACAAAGTTGACAAAAAAAAACTATTTTGCCATATTTTCTAGAACAAAGTATTTTCAAATTTTCTAAATGTACACTTTTAGATATGAAAATTTTCCGTTAGTGTAGACTTCAACTAAAGTCTACCATAATCTAAAACAATAACTAACACACATGTGAGAAGAAGAAAATCTATACAAAATTCCTAAGAAGTTTCAAGAGTAAAACTAGTCACAAATTTTTGCAATAAGTTCTAAGTATATAATGACGAAAACCATGTAAATAGTTATGTTTTCTGGTGTAAAGCTCGTTTCCAACCTTCTCAACCATCCAAACTCCAAATATGAACAAAAAGAACCGCCTTTGACAATTCACTAATGAAGAAACTCGAAAATATGAAGTTTGTGCTTATGAAAATGAAAGTTATGTGTTTTTTAGATGGAAATGTAGAGGACATGAGAGGAAATGATGATTTGTTGGTTTAGAATGAGAAAAAAATGGTTAAAAATTGAATTCTAGAGCTTTAAGAGATCAAAAATGGTGGTTCATGATGGTTGGAAAAATTGATGATAATGACATTATTGTAAATAAGAAGAAATGGTGTGGGTGTATTTGGTTTTTGTGAATTTCGAAATTAATAAAAAAAATTAAATAATAATGACAATTTAGAAAATAATCCAAAAAATATAGGGATAGTATAGAAAATTCATTGATGAATAGTAATGACAAAAAGAAAGAGATTGGTTTTGGGTTTGAATTGAAAAGATGGGCTAATCTTGAAAAACTCACGTGACTCATAGTCATAGGAGTTACATAAGAAAAGTATAACCATGTCAAATACATAGCAAGTATGAACTGAAAATATGTTCTAATTAGTCTATAGTTCAAGAATATAAACAACTATTGCTTATAGTTAACAAATTTTTAATCAAATTCTAGAAACATGAAATGATTTTTGGCCTTATAAATAAATGTATATTATATAATGCTGCTCCAGTTGCAGATTTCATAAATATTATCTTCTTAATATTTCAGGGAGAAGTATCTGGTCTCCAGAATCCTTTTTGTGCACTTAATATTCCTTCTTGGTGCTTAGAGAAGGTTAGATGAACATCCCAGTGCAATGACTTCAACATGTTCTCTATCTCTCTTATCACATTGGCTTCATCACGGACTATTAGTTTACCTCCTGGTCTTACTATTCTATCCACTTCTGCCATTACTGGAACAAGATTGCACCTTCAAAATAGAATTTGTCAGGATTGCTGATGGAAATAGCCAAAAGGTGTGGAAAAGGCTTAAGCTTGTAGTACCTTGGTCTCAACTTGGAGAAGAGATGATCTGCATGCAAGAGATCATAACTCCGAGGGTATGTGCTAAAAGATTCACACCAGTCATGATATATTCCGAACAAGCCTCTCTCGTAGATTATCGGTAATGTATCTGGTGAGTTAATGTTTACTACGTTCATGACCCACACTTGCAAGTCCTTTAGAGCTGCTGCAAACCTGTCGTACGTTTGAAATGTTTTTTTAAAAAGCTTCAGTTTTAGTGATTGAGTCCTATCTCTTTCATCTCTTTTAGTTTTTCTCGTTGATGCTTACCCTCCGTAGACAGCTCGCATGTCCATTACATTCCTCACATTAGACCAGCTGATCCCTATCTCGTTCATGTATACTTTGCTAACAACGTGCTTCCAATGTTCATAATCTGTAGTGAAGTCTCGAGGAGCTGGTTTCCCATAGATCCCCATTTGAGAGCTGTTTAGCCAGTAAGGAGGTGTTTGAAGCCTACGTGGCCAGTTCACAGGCCACTTGCTCCCTCTCTCGACCACATTGGTGGGAGCTTTATGCATGCATGCTTGTAGCGGTACGTACCTGAAATTATCATTTGAGCTTTAATTTTCTTTGCTCTATTGAAGATTTATAGGTTTTTCATTATTTACTTTTAAATTTACGCTATTTATTCATATATGGAAATAGTCATACCAGGCTGCATTTGCATCATCATTATTTTTGCACATGGGAGGCCTGTTTCGCTTTCGTTTCTCATAACATTCATTCGTGGTAGGTTTCTGGTAGATGGCAGCACCAATACCATTGAGTTTATCCTTGTTGATTGTCACAAGTTCCCAACACATGGATTTTGTCAGCGCAGACATCTCTACATAACTCAAAAACATGTCAGCATCATTGAAACAAACAAAGAAACGAGAACACTTTTTAGTTCAAACCATACCTTTCCAGATTTGAACATCTTCTTCGAGCTTCTGGTATACTGGTGTTGCTGACCAGACAAAATAACCTCCAGGGCGAAGCATCCGATTCAGTTCTAGAAGAAGCATACCACCTTCATTGTGCCAAGGGACTCTGCAACGTGCGCAGTGGATAAGGTCAAACACTCTACTCGGAAAGGGTAATCTCTTAGAGCCCATCACCGCAGAGATGGCTGGAATCTTCCTTTCAAGAGCAAACTGAACCTGAGCCTCATGTTCATCTTTTGGTGCAAGCGACATGGCTATAACATCTCTTTCAAATAAGAAACCACCAAAGCTCGCCACTCCACATCCAACATCTAATACAACTCTAGTACGTTTACCCCAAGCAATATTTTTCAAAGCCTGCCAATAGGAGAAAAAGAGGCAATAGATTTACAAAAACTTTATAGGACAAATCACATAGATAGCACCAAAAAAGTTGTGACAAAAAAAATAGCATTAGAAAAGAAAAACCCTCAAACTTTATTAATTGAAATGTAACCAAATTACTCCAAATCATGAACTCTTACTTAACTTTAGTCCTAAATACTATTAAACCATAATCGATAAACTAAAACTCAAATATAAAATAAACTAGGGTCGGCCCGCCCTACGGGCGGAATATTAGTTAATTTGATATTCACTAAATGTTCGAGTTGAAATTTGTTTTAAGATTCAAAAATTTGGTTATCTGTTATGTGTTACTTATTAGTATGCGGTGGTATAGTTGTTTTTCGATTATTCTTGCTTTGATATTGTATCAAATTAACTAATTGTCCAACTCATAATTATAGATGTACAAATGTGGATTTGTGATAAAGTTTGATGACAATACTGTTTTTTCTTTTTAATTCTTATTCATAGTGGAGTGTGCATGTGTCAGAAAGAGGCCTATAACAACTTTTATGTTTTTGCGTATGGATTTTAAATATATATTATTTTGTATAATGCATACTT
>NC_027748.1:18361769-18373232 GCF_000695525.1 Brassica oleracea var. oleracea
AAAGTTTTTAACTTCACGATCTTCATCTTGACGTCAGTTCAGTGTCGGCCCTGGCCACAAGCAGAAGAAGCATGGGCTTCCAGCCGACACGATAATAAGTATTTTCGCGGCCACATATTTATAAAAAGTGACTTCAGCCTAGTGGTTCTAAGAGAAATTACTAGTGCTAGAGGTGCTGGGTTCGATTACCCCTGACTGCATTCATTTATTTTGGTTCCAAATATAAAATGGGACACGTATCACTCCCATAACGCACGACTTGATGACGTGGCTTCACGGGAGAGAGACGAACATTTCTTTATATAGATAGATATTTTCTTTTTTAAATTTCAAGTTATGATATTTTGGCTTTCATTTTTGTGTGCTATTTTTGAACAAACAGATATTTTAATGTATCCTAAAGTATTTCTCAACTTTATATATTTATATTTGGTGCAGTATTGAGTGCGTTCACCTGCTGAAGGAAATCGATATAGTGGAGAGCTCCGTGGATGAACTGTGTTCCACCTCCAGGAAACGTTAAGAACTCACCAGTAACCTTCACCCAGTTCTGATGACCTTTCACCTCTGCTAGCTTTGTGTGTGGGACATTGTGGTACCATATCTACTAGATCACATGCAAGTCAACTTTTATCCATCATTTCACCTCAAGAAAAAAAATTTCTTTTTTTTTTTTTTTTGTAACTTAAAAAAAATATTATTTGGATCAAATCTTTTACCTTATCTCTGCTTTCTGGCCACTTGATGGACTCCTTATACCCATCTGGGAGGGAGACAAGACAAGTTGGTGGGTCTTCTGGGCAATGCCTCTCTCGGTGCTCAAAATGTCTTCTACTTGTTAGTTTCTTTATAGCTGCTTCGTTGTCTAGGCATGGTATATAATCATAACCAGCAGTTGCATTGCACAACTCCCATGCCTTTCCAACCATTATACTCTCTATGGTATTTGATTCTGTCGTCTGTCTTTGTTTCTCGTCCTTAGATTCTGTTGCTTGACTCTTCCATGATTTTTGTGATTCTGCTGATTCTTTTGGTATTCCAGAACCGAACCCGCTTGCTTCTGAACTCTCTTGTCTTTTCTCTTCTTTTTGCTCTTCTTGTTGTTGCTCCACATTGTCTTCCTTTGTTGTGCTTTGTTCTTCTTTGCTTCCGCTTTCGTCTTCTGTTGTGTTATGTTCGTCTTGTTGTCCGTTCTCATCCTTTGTGCTCTTCTGCTCCTTTTCGTTTTCTTCACTAGTTGTATTGTTCTCCATATTTTCCTCCTTACCTGAGTTTTGATCGTCTTGTTGTTGTTGTTGCTGTCCGTTTTCTTCATTCTTTGAGTTCTCTGATGTACCACCCTGCTCCGTCTCCATAGGTTGTTCTTCTTTGGTCTTATCTGTGTATGTCACCTCTGCGTTGGAATCCTGATCTTTCTTTCCTTGTTCCACGTCCGGAAACTCTTTTCCTTGTCCTTGCTCTTGCTCTTGCTCTTGTGTTCCTTTGTTGTTACCTGATTGAGCACCAGAGTCCTCGTCGCGTTGTTCTTTCTGTTCCTTCTCAAACTCCTTGACCACTTGTTTTACCTGACCCTCATCACTCTCTTGCATCATCTTGTTGTCTTTTTCTTTCTCTTCAGGAATCTTATTATTGTCCTGTTGTATCTCTTGGCTTTGAGTCTCTCTTTGTACCTCGTCTCTTGCCTTTGAGCTCGTCTTTTCATTCTTCTCTTTAGCTGACTTTTGCTGTTCGTATTCAGACTTTATGGCGTCGTCTGGAAGCTTTCCCGGATTGTCCTCATACGTTGGATGCTCATCAGACTCTTGTCTTGTTGGTTCGGGTTCATCGTTACCGTTTGAAGAGGCAGACACATCAGCCCTTTCCGTCTCTGATATAACCGTTCTTGTGTTGGCTTGTGATATCTGTGGTGGAATAATGGAGTTGGAAGAAAGCATCCAGACACCGATGACACATAGAGCCACAAAGACGACCATTGTAATGGTCGACGCATAAGACGTCGAAGAAGAGCGTTTGTTTCCACGTCCCTTTCCAAACGCCATTTTTTATGTTTGTGGAGAGAAGAGAAAACAAATGAAGGAGTAAAATGGGAGTTGAAGGAAGTAAAAATAGAAGAAAAGAGAGGTTGTGAAGAGAGAAGACTGAATCAAAGATCCAACAGAGTCGGACATGCATAGGACATTCAGTATTGTCTTGCTGTCTAATTTTAGTTTATGGTCTTTCTTTGTGTCTCATGTTTTGTCTATACAAATTATACCCCATGTAACGCGATGCTAAATGGTGGTAACGACTAACGTCTAGTGAAGGAAATTAAACATGATAAGTTTTTTTTGTTCTTATTTTTTTTCGCATATTATTTAGGCATCAATTATTGAGAGTTTCTTAAAGCGGACCTTTTACAATGTGAAAATAATATTAACTAGATCTCGATCCGCGCAATCGTGCGGATTTTTGTTTTCATTTATTTTTATATTTTTTTATATATTTTTTTTTTTATTTTTATATTTTTTTTTATATAAATATTTTGTATTCAATTCTAAATTGGAATATATTATAATATGCGTCTATCAATTTTTAAAACATAATAAGTTTACGGTATATTTTTTATTGAATAGATTGTTTTTAAACTTTCACATGTATTTGTATCTTCTTCTATATATATATTTTCGGATTATTATTTCATTATTAAAATCGTAACTATATATATAAATATTAGTAAAATATTGTTTTATTGTCATATTCAAAAATATTGTAACATTTCACAAATTTAGAAAGTTTTTAAAAAATTAAACTTTTCGCTTCATAGATTTATATTATCGAGTAAATAGTTAAACATTTAGTTTTTGTTTAATTTTTTTAAAAAACTATATAGTTTAAAATTTGTTTTCATTGGTTTAAGGTAGTAAAGATTAATCATTGTTAGATAATATGATTTTTGTTATTTTAAAAAAAAAATCTTTATAATTTTAAAAGTTAACATCGACAAATATTTAAATATTTAACATATGGAGGCATAGTATTACAACATTAAATTATATCTATTTCATTTATACTATCTATAAATCTAATGGATCATTTATTCTCTAAATCCAATTATTGATAGCCCAATAAAATTTTTGGTACGCCCAAAATTTAAATGATAAGATTAGAGATTAAATGTAACATGACTTTCTAAGAATAGGTCCATTGAGTCCATTTTTTTAAAATGGCACATGAATCGAGGTTGTAACTTCTGTTTTAATATATAAGATATTTAACTAATTTCTTTTTGAAAAACACTTTTGAAACATCGTTAACTAAATACAACTTGTGAGAATTTAAGTTGATAATTTTTTAGTGGCCGATGCTTACTTTTGAAGTTTGGTTTTAGTTTTAGAATTATAGTAACAAACACATAGGTTATATATATGGTTGTATTTCAGTTTTGATTCTATCTACTTGCAATTTCTTGTTTCTGTTTAGTTCTTATGGTCAAGCTATATTCAGTGCTGGTCCATTTTTAAATGCCCTGAATAAAATTATAATAACATATTTTTATAGTTTTTATTATACATAATTACAATATAAATAACATTATACTTTCATAAACTAATTCAAATTTTATTATTAATTGATGAAGGTAAGTTAGGTAACTTATGAAATAGCAATGTTAGTCAATGTTAATATAATGATTTTTAACGTTAAAACTCTTCAAGAAAAAAATTAAAACCCCGAAACTAAGTATTTAGTGAATTAAACCTTCTGTTTACAATGCCGATCATAATTACCACTACTACCGGTAAATTTTTAGTTTATGGGTTTTTATATTAAATAAACATAGTTGAGAAGTTTTTAAAGATCTTAAAAATTCAAAAATATGTAAAAATATAAATCTAACAATCGGTAACTTAAATTTTCAAAATTAGCATTTTAAAAGTTTATTCAAATAGATGAGTGTGATTTATTTTGAAATAAACATTTATGTATAAATTAAAATAAATAAAAAACAGAAAATATAATAAAAATTATATAAAGACTTGCCGATAGTAGTGGTTCTTTAATTTGCCGACACTAGAGATAAACTAATTATTAAACATTGTAACAAACATTTTCAAAATGAGTACTTCAAATAAATAATGTTGCATAGATGAGATATATTTATTTTAAAATTCATATTATATGTGGGAGCTAACACCCGCAATTAAAATTTTAATGTAAATATAGCTTAGTCTGACTAAACCTTACTCTATTCACATTAAAATTATTATTGCAAGTTTTAGCTCCCTCATATAATATGAATTTTTAAATAAATATATTTTATCGATTCACATAATTTATTTAAAGTGCTAGTTTTGAAAATGTTAGTTACTAATTTTTTTAGATAATTAGTTTATTTCTAGTGTCGGTCAAAAGAACTACTACTACTAGTAAATCTTTAGATCATTTTTATTAAATTTTCTGGTCTTTTACATTTTCAATTTATACATTGAAAATGTTGATTTTAAAACAAGTCAAACTCATCTATTTGCATTAATTTTTTAAAAATGCTAATTTTGAAATTTCTTAAGTTACTAATTTCAGTTAATGTTATTATATTTTTATAATTTTGAATTTTTTTAAACATTTTTAGATCTTTAATGGTAAAACCCCTCAACTATGTTTATTTCATGTAAAAATCCCTAAACTAAAGATTTACCGATAGTATTGGTAATTATGACCGACACTATAGACAGAGGGTATAATCATTAAATAACGTTAATTTGGGGGTTATTTCACTAAATACTTAGTTTAGGGGTTTTTACCCAAAATAAAACTTAGGTGAAAGGTTTTTAACGTTAAAAATTCTTAATATAAACATTTAACTATATCGATGTTTTTTAATTAAAATTATTTACAAATACGGAATTTCAAATGTAAATTATAATTATCTAACGATATGATTTTTATATATTTGTTAATAAACGTTCAATAAACAATAGTAAATTTTTATAAAATTATTATTCTCAAAAAATTATAAATATTATTTTCATATAAACAATAAAAAAATCTAAATAAAAATATATTCGTCAAATTATATGTCATATACAATCGTTTGGTTTGTCCTTTGAACTGATTCTGGCTAAATTTGAAGAAAATCAGTGAGTATTTGGTTCACATTCTGTTTGTGTAAGTCTTTTATTTAGTTTATTGTTAATTAAGTTGGGCTAACATGTTTTTTTTTTACTAAATGTTAAAATTGTTGTATAACAGAAGTAGTTTAAAAAGGTTCGACAGTGAGTCAGTGATCAGTGAGTTGTGTTGGTTTTCTTGCTTCACTTTCTTTGATTGTTCAAATCCGTGAGTGTCTGTGACTTTGTGAGTTGAATCTATGAGTAAATGCATTAATTTACTATAATTTAATACCTTCTCAATTTTAATCATTTTTCTCTCGCAAATCAAAATGGTTTATTGTAATGTTGGTTTGGGATGCTAATAAAATGTAGCCAAAATATATGTAAATTCTGATTCAACTTGTTATCTTTTTTTATTCGAACCGAAATTTGAATATCCATAATTTTACGAAGCAAAACAAATACTAATATGCAATATCTGTAATAAACAAAATAATTAACAAATACTAAAATTTTTAGGAACATATGTCCTATATGATCTGTTATATACATATATATACATATATTTAAATACTTTGCAATATATACATATAATTATAATATATTTTGCAAATTTTACAATATTTTATTACTAAATTGATTATTTTAGTTATTAGAGTTTTAAAAAAAAAAAAATTTTAAATAAAATATTACTATTTATATTTTTTATTTTTTTATTCTTTTTATTTTTATTTCATTTGTAAGGATCGAATCAAATATCCAACTAAAAATATAAAAGAAATAAATATATGGACATCAAATATCCATGTCAATGCATAGAGGAGCAAATCGGATAATTAATTATTCGGACGAAACATATCAGATAACGAATACTTACAAAAACCTAAATATTTGAGTCATGTCTACCTCTAAGAGAAACCTTAATGGTAAGATACTCACTAAGTATCTTACTAATATAATATTATTATTTTAAGTAAAAATTAAGTTAAGAAACTATACTAAATTTTTCAGTTCCAATGGTAAGATATCCATTAAGTTTCTTATCATTATAATAATATTTTTATTTTATTTTATTTAGCAATTTAGTTTAGGACAAATATTTTAAAAATTTATCTTAAACTAAAATATAATAAAAGAGTTATAATATTTTAAATAACACAAACAAACATAAATTACAACAACTTATAAAAACAAAACCTAAAAAACGAAAAGAAAGAGATACACAATGTTATGAGATGTGATAATCTAAATATAAAGGCTATACATAGAGAAAAAATTAATAATTACACATAATTATTTTTATATCTCAAATCTTAGTAACATTTTTTAATTTTTTAATTTATAGTTTTTAGTACTATTATATTAATTAAAAACATATTATACTATATTATTGTATTAAACTTCAATCATTTCAATGTAAATTAGTATTACTATATAATTTTAATCTATGAATAATGGATCTTGTTACATATAGATAATTTATTTTAAGATATAAAAAATGTAAAAATATTTTTAATATGATATAAAGTATATATCTAAAGTTTAAAGTGTAGATGATTTTATTTTGTTAATAGTAATGTTGATCAACTACAAAGTGAAATGTGTCATGTTCGTAAGATTTTAAAAGGGTTCTAAACCTCTCTTCTTCTTCTTTTTTTTTTTTTTTTTGAAATTCTAAACCTCTCTTCTGCAAGGATCGATTCTAACACCATTCATTTTATTTTAAAAAAAACACTATTTATTTGCTTAGAAATTCCCTTACATGGTTGGAGTTGCTCTAATAAAATGTACTGTTTAAAATAGTGTTGGGGACCTTAGCGTTCGTAAATCGTAGTTATATGTAGGTCTGGGCACGGATCGGATATCCGGGTTTTCGAAGGTATTTGTGATTTGCTTCGTATGTCACGGATATCTAATTTTACGATTTGCTCTGCTTCAGAAAAATACGGATATTCGAAAAAATGGATATCCAAAAAATAAATAGATATTTGCGGATATTTACGAATACTTACGGATATCTTATATGTTTTGATCTATACAAATAACCTTAAAAAGTTTATACAAATTTGTTTTGTAAAATAATTTTTTGCATGATATATATGATAAAAATTAAAAGAAGGTAAATCTACATATTTTGTAAAAATTTTGAACTTAGTTAACAATTATAATAACACAAAACTTAAGAAACAAATTATAATTTTCATAAATGTTTTATCTTCCTTTTATGTAATACTTTTATATTAGTAATAATGTGAATAGAATTTATCAAATTATATATTAGAATAATAATTATTTAATTTTATACATTAAAAACTTTAAATATAATCAAGATATACATATATTTATATGTATTTATATATTATCGGATCGGATCGGATATCCGCTTCCCAAAAATTTAATATTTGTGATTTGCTTCAATTTTAACGGATATTGATTTTTAGTATTTGCTTTTCTTCGAAAGTTTACGGATATCCGAAATTTTCGGATCGAATCGAAACGAATAATGAATTGAATCAAATTTAACGGATAAAATGTCCGTCATAGTAAATATGCATCATATCTTGGAAATCAATGTCGAGCTAAGGAAAAAAAATTAAGGAGAAATTTACTCTCAGAGACACATTTCAAATTATGAATTACTCTCATAGACACTTTGGCCCAAGTAGACACTTTCTCTTAGTAAATTGTCATAACTACCCCTTATCTATGTAAAGAGTAACTATTGGATAAGTGTCTAACTAGATCGTAAAACCAAGAAACTGAACCAACCGATTTTCTCATCTTCATTATAACGATTAGAAAACTAGTGAGGAAAATAAAAAAATTCGAAATATAATGAAATCTTTTTCACTTTTGTAAGACAAATCCCCTTTTCAAAATCGATTACCCCCCAGACATGAACCCTAATTTTGGCTCTTCACCAACTTCTACTAAAACCACAGATCGATCTGAACCCTAATCCACTTTCTCAAATTCGACATCTCCATCGTGGCGTCTTTGGTGAAGCGTCGGAACCGTCACTTTGTTCAAGCTTTCTGTCTCCACCTCTAGCTTTTGTTCGATCTGAAACTTTTCCGCCAGCTCTTCATACTCGACCATTGGTGAGTCACACCATGAATTCAGAAACTCCAATCCATTCTCAATCATGACTCTCTGTTCCTAATTTCATAAATATATCTAACAGATTCATATATGAAAAGTTAATTTCTTGTCTGATTTTTTATCTTGGTTCATGAGGGTAAAAAAAGTGGTGGAGGTGGCTACTCGAGAGGAGGAGGTGGTGGTGGATGTCGTTGTGGTGGTTGTGGATACAGAGGTGGAGACGTGAGGATGAAGAGCTGGTGGTGATTATGGATGCCGTGATGGTGGATGCTATGGTGGTGGATGTTGATACGGAGGTGGAAGACGTGAGGAGGAGGATGTGGTGGTGGATGCCGTGGCTGTGGATACTGTTGTGGTGGATGTGGATACGGAGGTGGAAGATGCGAGGAGTAGGAAGTGGTGGTGGATGCCGTGTTGGTGGATGTTGTGGTGGTGGATGTGAATATGAGGTGGAAGACATAAGGAGGAGAAGGTGGTGGTAGATACGGTATCCACAGAAAATTTTGTAACATTTTCATGTCCACCAATTTGTTTGTCCACATATATAGTATCCACAAATTGTCTACGAGAAACCTTGTCCAAAAGAATTCGTCCACAAAAACTCGTCCACAAACGTCCACAAATCAACACATCTTCGGATCGTTGGATGTGCTTTCTTCAAAATGATCTGACGTCCACGATATATTCTCATAAACTCATATATCTAACTTTTTGTTTTATTGCTTTATCTTTTATTGCAATTACAAGGTAACTGGTTCTTTTTCGGTTTGCTTCCTTAAAATAAGCATCTTTCTCTTTAGTAATAGCCAAGGTCATTTCTGTCTCAATAAAGATAGCTGGCACGAAAAAGTGTGTCAAAATTGCTTTGTGTCTTATAGAGTAAACAAAAATCACAATGTGTCCTTTTATGTAAGTCTCCAAATGTCAATTCGGTGCAACACATGTCGTCTGTTTTTGGGTCAGTGAAATCCAGTTGACTCACCTCGATCTTGATTTTATTTTATGTAGGGTGAAACCTGTCGTTTTAGGATAAATAAATGTCTGGACTATAATAAATTTTAGAATTTAGGCCTTGGAATTTCTTCAAAAAATAATAGTCCATCTATTTTAATTACGTGTTCAAAAAAAAAAAGTAGTTTTAATTAAAAATACTAATATTAAAAACTTGTTACTGTTTAAAAATTCAATTTATTATAAAAAAGCATACATAATTAATTTTCAGTAAATAAAAAAATTAAATTAAAAAATTAAATTATTTATATTTTAAAAAGTTTTAAAAATATTTATATTATGAAACAGAAAGAATATTAATATTTTCCGAATACATGACATGACATGGACTATACATATAAAACCATTATTTAAAATATTATATACGCGTGGATCAGTATAATTGTTCTAAAACTCGGCCGCGGAGACGTTTAATCGGCCGATTACACGTGATTCGGTTAGGCACCGTGGCGAAATGGGCCACTTCGGTTGCATTACGCGGTGAGCCGAGTAACGAGCGTGGACTGTGTAGATTTATAAAACTCGGCCGCGTAATGGACAAAATCGCTTGGTTAAAATCGGTTATTCCACGGTGAATCTTCGTTTCATAAGCAGTGATAGTTAACGGAGGCTGACAAAGCATTTTTGGTGAAAGGACTGGCCTGAAACAAAAGCTTTTTTTCTTTGCCCGTAATTAGGTTTATGTGTTTTAACATAAGAACAAGATTCAGTCAAAATAAAATCACTAGAAAATACAGAAAAAGAAGAAGGTGACTCTAGTCATAAAGTTATGGTTGAAGCGTGTGGTGTCAGTAGCTACGTAACACGTGACAATTGTTTCATGTAAATTTGCATATTGATCCCGATAAAGTATTTATTGTTAAGTATTTGATCCCATTATTTCAGTTATGGAAGTGTTCCAACAACTTTTTTTCTCCTATATGTGATTTGTTTTTATATTTTGTACTACTAAATTTGAATTGTAAATAACATAATTGTATTGTTGTGAAAAAATTTGGTATGTATTTACAAATCTATAATTTCAATACCAAGAATATTTTGTATTATACATATAAATATGGTATTATACATATAAAAGTATAAAAAATCTTTTTTGCGTAGTCCCCGATTTTTTCTGTTTTTTTAATAAATCGCTAGGTCCTAATGTACCATAGGCGTAGCGCCTAGCGAATTTCCTAACAAGGACTGTATATGTACTATACATATGTATAATTTGTTGGATATAAAAAAAAGTGGGATATGGCACGGAGGAAAAGTCGGAACGAGTTGGCCGAAAGGATGGCAGCACTATTTCAGAATGGACCAAATCGGTCGATCACGCAATCCGAATTGCATTGGGGATTTAGCTTCACCAACTCTACAAAACTAGACCAAAGTCATAAAAAACAAGATGAGGTTAGACCATGATTATCACCTGCACGTTTTTATAGGCTCAAAATTATTAATATTTTTTTTTTGGGCTGATTAAAAAAAAAAAAATTAAAATGCGCACCAATCGCAGACCGCCACGTGCCAGTCAGACCCGCGAACAGTGCAAAAAATATACCAAAGTCGATCTTTATTTCATCTCTTCTATTACCGTTTTTAACACAAAAAATGAGTCACACCACTTAAAACCCCCTCTCGTAAGTGGCGATAATCCTTTTCTTACAAATCCCATTCTTCCCCATAATAAATACTAGGGGCATTGCCTCCGCGCAAGCGCGGGGTTGTGGACAAAGTTTTTGTTTCATCTCAATATTTGTTAGGGTTATTGTAGTTGTGAATTTTGCGGTTTGAGTTGTTTTTCAAGTCTTTTTATTGTTATAGGGTTGGAGTTGTGATGATGAATTGTGTATGCATTGTTCTCCATTTATGAAGTACTAAACTGTATTAGTAATGTGATTGATATAGTTTGTGGTGTTGTTTGCTGTGTCACTGAGACTTATTGTTTGTTTGTATTTTTAATTTGTTTCTTGTACTATTAAGAGTACATAAATTATATTAAAGTTGTTGAGAGTACATTTTCTTTCTGAATATTTTTTTCTCCAGTTTAGTTGTGTAAGTTTTGTGTATTAATTAATAATTTTTATTATCCTTATTATGTTTGTTATATGTTTCTTTTTTATTTTTAAACTTGTTGCTCTTACTGAACTTTTAAAACAAATACATGAATTGTAGAAATAACTATAAAATGAGTGACAGTTCTGAGTATTTGGGCATTAATGAGTTTTAAACGAATTTATGTATTTCTCATAAGAAGACAATAACATTGACCTGTTGA
>NC_027748.1:18373492-18373730 GCF_000695525.1 Brassica oleracea var. oleracea
AGATGTGATCATTAATGATTTGTCCTTTTTGGAATTATAATTTTTGGTGTTTTGATTGTTTGGGATGTTGTGGTTTCTTTTAAGCTGTAAAATAAAGGTTTGTGTAAATTAGTTTGATAAGTAAAGGATATAAATAGACGACCACATATTTTGGGTAGAAAATATTTTTGATTATTGATGTTAGCACAATATAGATAATAATATAAAGGGAATTGTGTGTTGATTGTTTCTTACGGAT
>NC_027748.1:18373876-18376825 GCF_000695525.1 Brassica oleracea var. oleracea
ATTGTCAAACAATCTAATTATGACTGGAGATTGATCTTAGGAGCATCTGTGATGACTTCATCAATAATAGTTGGTGAGATGAAACGAATGAGGAATGCATGATCAGTTATCTTTTACATGCTTGAGCACCTATCAACCTCAATACGATCGACTTACACAATGGAACCGGCTTTCAAAGATGGCATGTAATGATTAGGACGTCCGGTGGGAATAAACTCATGAATCACAGAATCTGCAAATAATATTATTCAACAAAGAATCAGGAAATCAATTAAAAATAATCTATATTATTTTCCTTCCCTAGGCCCGGCCCACAGAAAAAGCTGAAGAAGCAAGGGTTTCCGACCTTCATAAATATATATTAGTTTCGGCCATTAATGTACAAAGTATCCTTAAGTTTACTGGTATAAATGTTGGTGTTTATATCTCAATAACCCGGGTTCGAGCCATAGACTTGACACTTTTTCAGACTTTTTAAAAGTGGGACTCACAAAATGTTGACGTGGCGCGCTGAGGAGAAAGCAAAAACTCAATCATTATAATATAGATTATTTGACATTCCAATCCATAGTAGGTGCATGATATATATATATATATATATATAATATATATATATATATAAAGCTTACTCAAAATTATTGTGAAATGTCTCTCTCTCTCTCCATATATACGTAATACGTATATATATTATTGTGTGAGTGTATGACATATCGTGTGTAGAAGTGTATACATACATTGTGCATGCAATAAAAGGACATGTATATATCAACGTAAGAGCATCCCCATTAGTGAACCCTCTCTTAGGGTTCATAGGATTTTTTTTAATATATTTCTCGTGGAGCCATGAATAGTAATGAACCTTTATCTATTTTGCTCTTCCATTAGTGAATCTGAAGATGATGTTCTTAGGAATTTAAAAAATTAATTTTAATATTTTTTAAAAATATTTATTCAATACAATGAGAATTCATGAACATACAAATATTATTCATCTAGATTACCAAACTTTTGCCATATATTTTCAGCTAAATCAGCTTTTAAACGATCATGTATTTGTTGATCCCGAATTTGATTGCGAATGGGAAGCATATTACTGATATAGGATGGGATCTCCGTAGAGTACGAGAAATCAACCTGGGAACTTCTGCTTGACTCTCCTGCTACGAAGTCAGATGTATCATACAGAGTGTATCTGTGTCGTTCGTTCTCTACTATCATATTGTGCAGTATGATAGAAATTCTCATAATCCTTCCTATCTTTTCCTTGTCCCATAGTCGAGCTGGGTTTTTAACTATTGCAAACCTCGATTGCAATACTGCAAAAGCACGTTCGACATCTTTTCTGACGGATTCTTGACGTTCAGCAAATAGCTCTGCTTTAGGACCTTGAGGAAGTGGGATGGATTGGATAAATGTTGACCATTTCGGATAGATTCCGTCGGTAAGGTAGTACGGGATACGATAATTGTGGCTGTTGAACTTGAATTTAACTTTAGGAGCTCAACCTTGTAAAATGTCATCAAAACTAGTGACCGATCAAGAACATTAATATCATTGAGGGTACCTGGTAATCCGAAAAATGTGTGCCATATCCAAAGATCATCTGATGCCACAGCCTCGAAGACAATTGTCGGCTTTGCTGAACCACGCGTGTACTGCCCTCTCCAAGCCGTTGGGCAGTTTTTCCACTCCCAATGCATACAGTCGATGCTGCCTATCATCCCTGGAAACCCGCGTACCTCTCCAACATCGAGTAATCGTTGAAGATCTTCCGGTGTAGGTCTCCTTAGATACTCATCTCCAAACAATTGTATTATCCCATTAGTGAAATTTTCCAAACATAAAAGTGCAGTACTCTCACCAAGTCGGAGATATTCATCATATGTATCTCCCGATTGACCATATGCCATCATACGTATAGCTGCTGTACACTTTTGAAGTTCCAAATAGCCCGTACCTTCCCTGAGCATTTCTTCGTTGCTTAAAGTATGGAACATCATTACTTAGGTGATCGACAATGCGAAGGAACAACGGCTTATTCATTCGAAAACGCCGCCTAAACATTTGCGGTGGGTATGTAGGATTTTCCCTGAAATAGTCGTTCCAAAGTATATTGTGACCTTGTTCCCGATCTCTTTCGATATAAGCTCGTCTCCTTGGCTTGTTGGCTTGAACATCAACTATTGAGTCGAAGGTGGAATCAATTTCCTGGTCGAACATTTCGTCGAAAGCTTCGTTTAACATTTCATCTACGCCACTAGACGATGAGGAAGACATCGTTTTTTTTTTTTGGAAATTTGGTTAAGTGGTTTTGAAATAAAGGCAGAGGTTTGGAAATTTGGTTAACTGGTTTGGAAAAAGTTTTAAAAGAAGAAGTTGACTGGTTTTGAAGTTGGAAATAAAGGTAGAGATAGACAATTTTAAAAAGAAGTTGAGAGACAATTTGTTTTAGTGGTCTGAAGAAGTAGAGAGACACTTTTAAGAAGTTGAGTTTGTTTTTCATTTGAGAAATAAAGAGAGACATAGTTTATATAGATATAGTGCATTAGTACAAGTTTTTAAAAAAGAAGAAGTCGACATATTTTTACATAACCCGTGATTGAAAATAGAAGTGTAGATACAAAAGTCTACACTTTCCCGTGAAACAAACAGAGAGAAAGAAGTTGCCGTGAACCCGTGACCTGCAGTACAACCCGTGACCTGGAAATCCAAAACAGAAGAGCGCAGTATACCCGTGACATGCAACACAAAACAAGGAAGAAAACAATTTATATCAGAATCGTGAATAGCAAACTAAACAGAACACAAGCAAATAAACTAAACAAGCAACTAAACGTAAAGGTAGCAAGCAATTGACCAAATTCTCTACAAAATTGTCTACTGAACAAACAAATAAACAGAGAAAGCAAACAATTTGTCTACAAAACTGACCAGATCATAGCATTTCAG
>NC_027748.1:18376921-18401001 GCF_000695525.1 Brassica oleracea var. oleracea
GTTCACTCTCTAGGAGCTACGCCACTGAGCTGAGGGATTGAATTGAAATACTTCTCTATTCTCTTCCAAAACGCTCCAGCCTTCTGCTCATTACTCACTATGGGATCCTTGCTGGTGTTCAACCAAGCACTGATGAGAAGAATGTCTTCTTTTGGTGTCTGCTTTCTCCTTTCCACCGGTTTAGGATCTTCGGATCTCTGGATACTAAACCTAGGAACCTCAGAAGACTCTACGTCTATTGGTTGACAGCTCTGGGAATTTAATAGGTTAACAAACCCGGGAGAGTTTAGGGAAAAATGATTCATTTTGGTTTTGGTCTGTGTTTTAAAGTAGGTTTGTATTTTCAGAAGTGGATTTGCTATGTTTTTAAACTAGTTTTTAAGTTGACAGGAGAGAACAATGAAACAAACTCTAACTACCAAACATTCATTATAGTTAAGTACACAACAACTAGTTCACATAAAGCATTCATTACACATCAAATCAGTTGAAAAACGCGAACATTCATCACATCAACCAACCAACACGGAATTAATGAAAGTTATTTAACAGAAATTAAGTTCTATTCCAGTCTAAGTTAGAACTAGTTCTACTTCAGTTTAGTTTCGTCTAGCTTTTAAAAATTTTTAGTTCTAGTTCTACTTCAGTTTAGATTCATCTAGCTTTTAAAAAAAAATTAGTTCTAGTTCTAGTTTAGTTTAGTTTCGTCTAGCTTTTTTAAAATTTAAGTTCTAGTTCAGTCACAGCAACCACCCAACACATAACAACCAAATTTAAGTTCTAGTTAAGTTCTAGTTCTTACCATTGGTTTTCATTCGAAGCAGACCTTCTCCAAGTCAGCGACCTGCACAGTGAGGTTATCAACCTGCCCACTGAGGATTGTGACATGTTCCTAGACATGAAAACATCAATGAAACTGTTAGTGACTTAATAAGCAAATGAACACATCAATGAAACTATACAAAATATTTACTACGTTAATATTCAAATATGAGACAGTGAAAAGTAGACTTCACTAACCTCCAGTATCTCAATCTGTTTATTGAGATTCGGCACCCCCGTGATCACCTGCTCAGCCTCCTCCACCCGCTTAATGAGGTGTTTGATCTCCTCCTGGACACCTATCACCCAAGGCTGACGATAATGTAACCCATCAGCCTTGTTTACAACATAAACACAAATAAGAATCGCGTCTGTGCAACATAATTTATACAAATTTGGCAATTGAGACTTATACCTCGTAGTTTTTGCAGGTGAAGAAGCGCTTCCCAGGAAGAGTGTCGTACTCCTCGTTCCCCCGAACCTCGTCAATCATTCTCCCACCGCACGCACACCTTCTCGGAATCCCGTATTCTGAATCGGCCACGTATCCTAGCATGTTGATGTACTCCTTTTGCCTCTTTGTCTCTCTTCTCTCTTCTGCGGGATCCATCTGTACCAGAAAACAAAATGATTAGAACATAATGACGAAACAATATGATGAAACGAAATCCCCAAATCGATTTAGAACCCTAACTCGAAACCCCCAAATCGATTTCGAATCCCCGATAAACGAACCCTAAATCGAACCCACATGACGCTTTACAACCATTAATCGAAACCCCCAAGACGATTTAGAACCCTAACTCCAAACCCCCAAATCGATTACGAACCCTAACTCGAAACCCCCAAATCGATTTTGAATCCCCGATAAACGAACCCTAAATCGAACCCACTTGACGCTTTAGAACCATAAAACGAACCCCCAAATCGAATTCGGAACCCAGAAATCGCTTTCGAGCCCAAAAATCGATTCAATTTAACCATGAATCAACGCGGTTCTGACCTGAGATCGTGGAGGAGACAGTCCGTCGTCGATTAGATGAGAGAAGCTCCGGCAGTAGGCGTCGCACGAGATATCGCCTCCGAGAGCGAGAGAGAAAAGTTTTTCGGGAGAGAAGAGAAAATGAATAATCTCACGCCCAACCCTAATTTCGTCGTTGTCAACGCGAAAAGGCGTGGTGGCCATTGGGGGTTTGACACGTGGTTTGACCCTGTATCATACGGGTTCACTCCTAAGACCCGGGTCGCCGAAATAAACCCATTTTTAAATTTCTTTTGGTTTTTCGGGCCTAAACCCGAGCCCATGAACCCTTTTACAACCTCTAATAGGGATGCCCTAAGGGTTACATTACATGAACTTGTGGGCGTGGCTATTTTTGTATGGACAATAAAGATGCATAAAAACTTCCCTTTTCAAAGTAATTAATAGCTTTACTTAATTTTCATACGGAATAAAAACATAGTACATTATACTCTTACAAAATGAATTAACTCATGAAATTCAATTACAGGTTAGAATTGGTTCATTTTAACTAAAAACAAATAATATATTTTCCAATAAAATTAAATTCTTTTTTTGAAATTTGTGTGACAAATACACTCGGATCATTAAACAACACTTTTTGAAACCAAAGTGATTTTATCATTGAACACTTTATACGTCCGTCACACATTAAAAAAATAATTGTAGATTTAAACTTTTTTTTTTTACTATTTTAGTAATCAAAGGACCGATGGACGGGATTGGGGAATGGGTAATAGGGTTAAACAAGGTACATTAAGAAATAAGAACGCACCCTCATGTCACATCTCTACCTGTCGCTCGTCTAACATACAATTTCCATCTAGTCATCTTCTCTGATTCTATCACATGTCAATTATTTTATGTCAATTAAGTAACGAACCAATTAAATAATACAAATTGAAATCATTAAATGCTTTGGATGGGCAACGCAGACCATATAATAGTCGCCATAACTGAAACATTGGTTGAGGAAATTAAATGATAAAGCTAGTATATGCAACATATATAACGAAATTTTCTATTGGTTTGGTTAGAAGAAGACACAGAATGGTGACATAAAGATGAGAAACATTATCTCCGGATTCTAAGGTTACGTGTTACGCAATCAAGAAACATACACATTAATGAAACAAAGATTCAGCCGTTCAGGCAACATTTAAATAACACTATATCCTCACACAATCATTATAATAAGATGATGATATTATTTGAATTAAATTTCCCTTTTAAAACCCTAGAATTGCAACGACTTTGAGTGTCAAGAAGCATAAACAGATCCACTTTCCTCCTAATTCCCCCCCCCACATCTTTATGTAGTATGGAACCAACAATTCATGACTTGTAAAACCCTAATTCTATTCTAAGAATTCAAAAGAGTTATTCTGCATTATGTCAGATTAACATCATGACCTTGGGTTAGGAAAGAACTGTGTACCGGGCATGAAAGTGTTAATCGGAGTTGGATAAAGAGAGGATGGATCATTGTAAGCCGCCGCGGAGGAGCTGCCTATACGACCGGCGTTTGGAGTGGAGGAAGAAGCCGTTGCGACCGTCATAGATCCAGCTGTTATGAGATTCAGCTGGTGTCCTCCTCCGCCACCAGAAGAGCTCTCACCCGTGGCGATTGCGTTGTAGCCGCCGCTACTTCCAGGACCCTTGTCGTAGAGAACGCCTTTAAAGATGTGACCACCGATGCTTACGGCTGTTTGGTAAGCAAGCTCTTCTTCTCCATCTTCCACTGAGCTCACTCGCACGCATCTAAACACTGCCGGTGAGTTCACCTCCGCCGGGAAATCTCCAACCTCTAAACCTAGATTTTTATTAAAGACAAAGTAACAGTGTTTTCTCAGAGATTAATCAGATGTTTGGTTATATACTTATATATAATAAAACGTTAATATTCATTTATTCTTCGAATATACAGGCCACTGAAAAGAAGGTGCAGAGAATTAGAGAAAGAACACAGACTTTAAGATCGATGAGAACAGCTTGTTCCTGTCAATCTAAAATAGTCAGAGTTTACTCCAAAACAGTACTTTCACAAAAACAAAACTATATCACAAATATGAAATATATATATATATATATATACACACAGATATACGTATAAAAAAACTCATTTTATAAAACTGATAAACAAAATAGGGTTTTATTTGGATCTTTTAGGCTGATCCGAATCGTTACTTAACTTTATAAAAATGATTCTTGCATCATTATTTCACGACCTTAAATAATTAACATTACACTGATATATATATAATACCTGAAGCGTTGTGGGTAGGTATGCGAGTGCAGACAAGAGCAGAAGAAGTTGCTGGTAAGTTCTCACGTTGGCGTTTGGGTACGCCGCTGTCACCGCGTGGCTGGTGCGTGCGTGGCTGGTGCGTTTGAGGCTGAACCGTGGCTAGCTGATGTTGTCTCTCACGGCGTTTTGCGGCAGGAACCCACGTGCTCCTCACGTGAGTAGGACAGTCGAAGCCACGGCTCTTGCAGCAAGTTCGACACCTAACGTGAGCACAGTCTTTCTTCGCCTGATTCCCACAGTCTTGACAGCTGGCACCGTTTCCTCCTCCGCCGCTTCCGCCACTCCGCATCATCATGAGCGCCACTGCTCTCCTGGCGGCGGCGTTTGAGGTTTCGCCGGAGATATCGAATTGACTATGGTTGCTTGGTCCGACTCCTAAACCAGCAGCTGAGGAGTAAAGATCTAACCTTTGTTGATGTTGTTGATGCTGGAACATGATTTCTTGCTGATTGTGGTTTTGCCATAGCTCAAGTGTGCCTAAAGCAGCGTTTGAAGAGGAAGGAGCGTTTGCGTTTGTGTTAGGGTTTCTGTACCAGAGCCAAGCCTCTGATACAGGCGGAGGAGGATTCCGGTGTTCTTCTTGGCTGTTTCCTCCCCCTCCGCCTCCTCCTCCACCGCCTAACGAGAAAAACCCGGCCATTCACTCGCAACACGACCACTATCCATATATACTATACCACGCTCTAAAGATCCTCTCTCTTTCTCTCTCTCTCTCTCTCTCTCTCTCTCTCTCTCTCTCTCTTAATTTTCTCCCTCTAGATCTTCGAGACTATTGAGAGTAAGAGGGTTACTAGGGTTTAGGTAGAAGAATTCATTCTCTGAGTTTGGAGTGTATTGAAGTTGAGTAGCTTTTAAGGGTCAGGTAAAGGCAGAGCTCGTTTGTCGGTACGAGAGAAGAGTGAATATTTAAAAAAAGGGGGAAAAGAGTATTTAAGAAACACACAGAGAGAAAGGGAAAGAAGAAGAGAGATCAGAGAGATGTTTAATCACCTTTCTCGCGCTCTGCAACGCCGCCATAACCTTAATAATCTCTCTCTCTCTCAGTCTCTCCCCTATACACCTCTAATTTAATTCTCTGTCTCCTTCTCTCTCATCTTCTTCTTTCCTTACTTATCAAAAAGAAAAAAAATCTTCTTCTTTCTTTGTTTCCAGATTTTACAAAAAAAAAAACAATTTTTACATTTTTTTTTCTTCTGTTTTAATTGTTTTTAATTTTCTCTCTCACTACCAACTGGCCACACTCGAGAGAACATTCATCTCTAATCGTTCAATTTATAATCGGACGGTTTCTGTTCCCCCTCTTACATTGTGCAGACTGTTATATGTTTTTTTTCTTAGTATGAATGAAATACAGCATATAACTAAAATAAAGGAGTGAACAATACCACTGATACTAATTCATTATGGTAGTACAATTCCATTTTTGATTATCCTAAGATAGTTCTATATTTCGGGACCTAATAATTAGACCTCCTAATCATGTCTTAGAACTGACGCCAAAACTAAAAACCTTGTCAAAAGTCTATAGGTATTTTTTGGTATTTGTGAGATTAACTGTATCAGACCCTTCAAATCAGTTATTTTTTCTTTGTGAGTGAGATAAGAAAAAACATAAACATGTGGATTAAACAAGTCACTACTTTTTTTTATCAACACGAAACTAAGGTAATAAAAAAATCTAACTCAATTCGGCGAGTCAAATAGGAGATACTAAACTAACATCTGTCACAGTTGAAACAAGTCATTACATATTTTAGATTTGTGAGGATTATCCGCACTAATTCCCATAATCTTTTAAAAGACTTTTTTTTTTAATGTTCATTTATTAAGATATTACAATTATGATATGAAAAAGATTATATAGACGATTCGACAACCGATAATACTATCTGACTTATGAGGACCTACGACTAACTGCATCACCTGAGCCGTCCTATGAAGATCCACGTCTGACCAGATTTACTTGCACCATATTGAAGATCCCTTGTAAGTCTTTTTTCCGTAGTCTTCATAATTGTTTAATAAATCGGTTCCTCCGGGACTTGAAATCTGGATTTCCTGTAATCTGCAAGAAATTACATAGTCTGGAATTCAAACCCCAGACCTGGATGTAGAAATCTTTAAACTTTAACTATTAGGTTACGGTGCTTTCACGTGTTTTAAAAAGAGTAGTACTCAATTTAGGTTCAGATTGCACTATGTGGCTTAAATTTAGCGTATAAAGTTATTAATTTGTAGCTGGAAAGCAGATACTTTTGTCCATGTTTATTGTTTCCGAGGAAAGAAAATTACTATGATATACACATTTGTGCATATATGTATTATACTAGTATATGCTAATAATTTTTTTTGGTCAAACACTATGCTACTAATATTTATATTTTCTCAACAAAAAAATTATTTTTACTTGCAAAATTAAAAAAACCACGTAAACACACCCTGCCTTGTAGAGAGACAAACGTACGATTCTTTTTTTTTTTTTTGATCGAAACAAACGTACGATTCTATTGCGGTGCCCTATATCTGTATTGTTTTTGTATAAATATAATGTTCATACAGTTATTATATATATAGACAAACACACACCTCTATGCCCGTGCCGTGAGCATCATGAATCCTAATTAATTAACTAACCATTATAATTATCATAAATCCTTGAATTGCCTGAGAAAAACGGCACGAACAATCATGCGTGTGTATGTTAGTCATGTAAATAAAAGTTAGATCAAAATCTAGAGACGCTAGTATGTATGTTAGTCATGTAAATAAAAGTTAATAAGATGATAAAAGTTAATTAGAGATGGCGACATTTAAAGGATTTTTAGCCAAAAGGATGGAGAGTTGACTAATTGGGAAGGGGTAAATTAGTCATTTCAAGATATTAGATTCTTTTTCCAAAATTCAATTTTGGGTATTGACTATTGAATGAATAGTTTGATTACAGGCTAAAAGCACCACCTCGCCGCCCTAGGACCGCTTCTTGATTTATTTTCAACTCCATTTAAGTTTTCTCAATAATTCAAAGCTAATAATCAATCAATTTATTGTTATACAATCTGATACTGTGGTTTTTTTTGGGTGTAAACTGTGGTTGTTTTACCTCTTGCGTTATGGATTTGTATGTCCCTCGTTTGACCAAAAAAAAAAGTATATGTCCCTCGTATAATTGCGTTATGGATTTTTATATGTCCCTCGTATAGCACAATATATCGAATAAAAGTTAATAAAGGCAGGATTAATTAATTTAAATGGGGTTGTGATCGATACAATACAGTCGCGAGACAATGACCTTTTCCTCTCTCGTAGTCTATTCTTTTTTTTTTTTTTTTTTGCTCAAAAAAAAGTTTATTCTTTTTATTTGCTACGCTACAAATCTATTAATATCAAATTATATTATACATCATCATTTCCAAATAATAGTTTCAGGCAGAACTAACACGTTAAATGGTTAACCGAGTTTGAAGTTATAGAATAGATTGATGGAACTGATAAGCCTAGGAGTATGGAGTAGATTTGGACTATCACGAAAATTAGGATGTTATCAAAACATTCATGCGCACAGCGCACGCCCGTGTGTATATTATTATATAAAAATGTGAAGTTATGCATGAATCATGGCAACGTATATTGCTGGTATAAATAAAAAAATTGTGTATATATAGGTTATAATGTGTAGAACATATAATTTGATGGAATTTAATTTAGCATAAGAGATGATAAGACTTTCGCGACCTCCCCCTGCACGAGTTTCTAGTCCAACCTCACTCTTTTTATTTTTCCCATTACATTTTCTATGTATTAATTTATTTTTTTATGAAACGTAAAATCTATACTATTAAAGCAGAATTCCTAATACGATTTCGTCCTTAATTTTTCAGGTTATTTACAATATCGTACACTGACATTTAATTTTAATATATATATTACGTATTTAAACTAACAATAGAATATTCCCTATGATAATTAATGCTTTCCATATTTTGTGAATGATAATAATTCTATTTATTATTTAAATTATACTTTCTATTTAATTTGAATATTATTTTTAATGCATAGTATTATTTAACGATTAAATATGAATATATACATGAAAATTAAAAAAACATTATTAACTATGTCGTTTTGTACATAATAATGATATGCCAATTTTGAGTGTTCAAAAATACCGTAAAACTTTTCATGAAATTAAATTTTAGATCTAAAATAAATATAATACAAACTTATCACAGTTTATTAACAAAAAAGAAACTAATAGTCATATCCATAAAAAAAATTCTATTACCATTGTTTCATTTTCTTCAAATGACATGATACAAATTTCATTAAAGTCTAAATTATTACAAGTTTTTTTCAATTTTATATAATATTAAAAATTATGAACTATTTAATAAAAATATCAAAAAAATATTATTATATATTTTTGGGTTTTCAGCGAATCATAGATTTTTGGATTTTATACAATTTTGAGTTTTTTTACCAAGTTTTATAAGATTTGAAGTAATTTATTAATTAAATTTGAATCGGATAATACACAAATCACCGGATCTATCGGTTTAGCCAAGGTTCTGGATCGGATATGAAAACACTACTTGAAAATCAAATATTATAATATAAAAACTTTTTTAAAACACAAATAGAACAACTTTAAAATTATTTGTTTTCTAATAAAATTATAAATTTAATCAAATTTTATTAAAATGGTAAAAACTACACGCGCTTTAAAAACGCGGGTTAAAATCTAGTTTATTGATTAAAGTAAAAGAATAGACATATTTACAAGACACTAATGAAACCTAAGAGCACTTCCAATGGAGATTTTACCCATTGAAGTTCTAAACTTGCTATATATGTATATTGTAATATATTGTATATGTGTATGTAGTTGTGGAGTCCATTATTTCGTGGAGAACCCCTCCTAAAGTCTCTTAAATCTTTGTTTTAGAACTCCAATGGATAGAACCCCCACAAAATAATGGACACCACAACTACATACACATATACAATATATACATATACATATATGGTAAGTTTAGAACTCCAATGGATAGAACTCCTATTGGAAGTGCTCTAAAATGAAAATAAACAAGGCTAAAAAGAATTTTTTCCTCTATGTATTAAGCCGAGACTTTGAACCATCGTTGCATGAGTACAACATACTTATGATCAGCCTTGTATCGAAGAGATGTAATTATATTGTGCATTGCGTTATCTATGACCTGAACAACTTGATCCACCGTACGGAATCCAGTCTTATGTCTCATCTCATTTCTCTCCTTCTATACATGATAAATGCAACACTGAAACACTATTTTTTGCAGTATCCGGTCCAAATTTGGAGATTATTCATGCTCACAAACTGCAAGGAGATCATCAAGTTTGGGTCTGTTATATTCCCTCAATCTGTTTGCACCTTATTCCGGACCGTAAAAAAGTAGGGACAAGCAAAGATGACATGATCTCGTGTCTCTTCCCGCTCTCCACACAAAATACAACCCTATTGGATGCCCCAAGCTCCCATCGTATCTCCTGTTGACAATCTGTTTCTCACAGCCAACCAAACAATAAAAGATAACCGTGGCACTCCATGTGAAAACTAAACACTCTTACTCCACAAAACTGTGGCCCTCCTCTCTCTGATTTGGTCCCAAGTTCTTGTTGATAAAAAACAAGGTTTATAACGATCATCAGAGTGCTTCTAGAGCACAATATCCCCACCTAAATTGGTATCAGGCACTGGCTCACTCTGATTACGAGCATGGAGCTCATGAAAATGTCGACTTCTATTTTCCCTAACCATCCAACGAGCTTGCGTAGCCGCATCACATACCCGACCATTGCGAGCAACACCAAGATAACATGTACCAACATCACCTGTGATGTCTATAAGCCTCCCCATTCGCGGCCAATCATCAAACCAGAAAAAGTAGTCTTACCATCATTTACTTCAAATCGCAAAAACTGGTATACTTGTGCTCTCAGCTTCAAGAGTTTTCTCCAAACCCAGAAACCTTTCCCATCCACCTTGACATACCAAAAAGAATTATGTCTCAGAAAATATTGTTGAATCCAAGAGACCCATAGAGAACTCGTGTGCGAAAAGATCCTCCATATTAAACTCATTGCAAACACTTTAGATGAATCTCACATCTTCTGAATGCCAAGTCCTCTTTCTTCTCTAAGACAACAAAGATCTTCCCAAGCCACCTTAGCATTATGGGTCTGATTAGGAGATCCAGACCATAAGAAAGCGCTAGACATGCTCTCAATCTCATATAGATAGGCTATAGGGAGAATGAAAGCTTGACTCTAGAAGTTAATCATACTTGAGATAATTGATTTTAATCAGTTGTAATCTACCAGCATAAGTTAAGCACTTGTTCCTCCATGATAACATTCTTCCTCGCACCTTATCTATCAATGGCTCATAGTCTTGTTTCGATAAAGCTTTAATGGTAAGTGGCATACCAATATAGCGTACTGGTAGGCTCCTAACCTTGATCCCTAAGCTTGCTGTTTTAGTAAGAAATGAGGATACATCATGACCCGTAGCAAAGATGGAAGATTTAACTGCGTTTGTGTGAAAACCATAAATGGTATCAAATTTATCCATAACGGTCAGTAATGATCTGACAGAGCCATCTGTAAACACAAGTATATCGTATGCAAAGCTGAGGTGTGTAAGATTCACTTCCCAACACCGAGGATGACAGCCAGACTGTGTGCTCCTGCTGCCTTGTTCAACATCTTTGACAAGACATTGTTCAAAATAACATATTTATAAGGTGATAGAGAACATCCCTGATGAATGTCCCTAGCACTTCTGAAGAATCCTTCCAAGCTACCATTTACAGGCACTGAGAAAGAAGTTGTAAAGATACACACTCTGATCCAAAGAATACACTACGCTAGAAAACCCACTGCCTCCAAGAAAGATGTGGTTAATGACCACTTAACCGTTCTGAACACTTCGGAGATATCGATTTAATCGCAACTCTGTTAGAATTCGTGGTCCTGTGGTACCCATTTTCGAGCTCAGAAGCAAGAAGGACGTTCTCCAGCAGCAACCTCTCTTTGATGAAAGCACTCTGGTTTGATTCAATTGCCTCTGGAAGAATTGTTTTGAGATGAAGAGCCATGAATTTGGAGATGGCCATATACAACAAGTTGCAACAAGCTATTGGCCGGTAATCCTTCATGGTATGCACCTCCTCTGTTTTAGGAATGAGGGAGAGGATCGTACTGTTGATTCCTGGGGGCATAAAACCAAAAAAAGAAGAAGGACCGCACATGGGTGATAAATTCTTCCACAATAATTGGCCAAGCAGCCACAAAGAACTCCTTGGTAAATCCGGCTGGCCCTGAAACATTATCATTAGGCAGTGCTTGTAGGGCAGATATAATTTACTCAGCTTCGATAAGAGCTACAAGACCTGCAGCAGAGCCTACGGAGCATCGATAGGTTTACATTTCCAGTAACATGGGATAAGAATCACCTTCATCACCTTGATCTTGAATTTGGAGGAATTTCTAAAAATGCAGGACCGCCTTTTTCTTTATATCAGAGAGCTTTGTAAGAATGGCTTCATCCTCACTAACCAGACTCTTAATAGTATTTCGAGAGGATCTTGTCTGCATAGCCCGATGAAATAAAAATGTATTGTGATCACCAGCTCATAACCACCTGATACAATACTTTTGACGAAATAAATCTTCCTCAATACTTGCCAATTTATACCACCTATCAGATGCCTCAGCTGCCACAACAAATGTAGCTGAGTTTGGATCCAAAAGTACATGGTTCGGACATCGACGTATTTCCTCAAACGCAAGCTTGGTTTTGTTAGGTAAAATCCCCATAGTGAGTTTTGTTGAGAATTCTCAGGTCACATTTCAGTAGCTTCAACTTGGCATGGAACTTTCCCAAAGCTGATCGAGAGTGATATATAACATGTGTTGAGTCTCATACTCCTTTAACCACTGGCAGAAAATCAGCATGCTCGGTGAAATAGTTGAAAAACGGAAAGGCTTCCTTGTCTCATTGAGGGTGCCTGGTAAGTGACCCACACATCTAGCATGATCGGATATCCCACCTGCTTTAAATCGCGAAGAGGATTGAGAAAAACCCGCATTTATCAAAGCTTGATCCAATTTTTTTCCTATAGAATCCTCATCCCGCTTGTTCCACCATGCAAATAATGCTCATGTAAACTCCATATAAGTGAGGTTACAATTGCCCACAGTATCCTGAAAGGTCTCATTCCTGTCTATGAAGATCATGAGACACCACCACGAGAATGCTCAAGTGAGGACATAGTTGCATTAAAGTCTCCAATAACTATCCAAAGCAGATCGAGATGGTTGTACGCAGCTTGAGTTCCTCGCAAATCATCCCATAAACTTCTTCTTTCCACTTAACAATTCGATGCATACACTGCAGAACAAATAAACTACTCTCTTGTCTCCGGCACCTGAACAGCACAAGTAATGACCTGAGAACTGATGTGTAGCCTAGTAACAGCCACCTTATTTAACCAACATAACCAAATACAACCCAAATGATTGTAATCATAGTTAGCTATAGAAGCCCACCCTAGTAAAGCCTCAGCCAAACAATCTCCATTGTTTTCCTGTTGAACCATGTCTCCAACAAACAGCCAAATAAAAAATTTTCTTCCTGAATCTATCTTCGAACCTCCATATGTTTACGAGGCATATTGAAGCCTCGCATATTCCATACAAAAAATAACTTCATAACTTCTGAGTGGAAGTTTTTTTTTTTGGAATTGGTGTTGATAAGTTTTTTTATTGGAGTTGGTGTTGATCCTGACCGTTTTAGTTGTCATCAACTTTTTATTTTCCTGACATATATTAGTTGTCATTATTTTAAATTCGAATGTATAAATAAATATTTAAATATATAAAACAACATATATATATATATATTTTTCTTTCTATTTTGATACCTATGTTTTTAAATATTTTTTATTTATAGAATTTGAATTTATATATTGAGTGAAATGTTTTGTGGATACATTTTTATGGACGACATTTTATTAGCCGTGGATAGGTGTTTTGTGGAAACTTCTTCTAAGTTTTCATGGATAGACAATATTTAATTGTATGTGGATCCTTCAACATAAATTTTAATCAAATCCATACGATTGTGTCCACGAGAACCACCTACAACCAGTTGTTGTAACACAATCCACAACATCCTAGAACATCCTAAAACTCAATGGAGAAATTGTTGTAATTAATCCACAAAAATCCAACACACCTCCAAAATAAGAAAACCAGATACACAAAAACCACATTCAAGAATTAACAAAGATGTCATGAAGTACAATTCCAAAAAACAAGTTACAAAACTATCATGTCGGAAAACCAGATACACTAAAAGGATTTGTTCGTTAGACACATGGAAGATATGAATATAAGGCAAACAACAAACCGACAAATGCTGCATTGTCGACACTGAACATGTACTTATGGATGGATAAGTATGGATGCAGTGCTTGTGGTTACGGTGAACAGGTGATGGGGAGTAGAGTGTTCTTCACCGTTCTCAACAAATTTAAGAACAAGGAGGCGAACAAGAAGACGAGAGTTGAGAGTTTATTCTTAGAAACAAAAAAAGCTAAAATGGTTCGATTTGTGGACAATTGAGTCACCCGAAGGAGTAGTATGGACATAATTTATGTGATTTGGTGTTTTGTGGATGATGGAGTCATGAACTTTGTGATTGTGGTCAGTGGAAGTGTGGATGGGTAAAATCGAGGCAAGAAATTTTTGGAATGGGATTTCTATGTTGGACAAGGGATCTGGGGATCCGCAATCTGATTTTGATCAGTGCTCAAAAATGTGTAGTGAAAATTTCAGTATAAGCAAGTCCAGGATTGAGACGTAGAAGAGAAATTGAGCAAATCTAAAAAGATAGCTTTTGGAATAAAAATCAAACCTTTCATGTTGAAAATTGTCGGTGAACCAGTCAAACAGATCTCGAAAACGGCGGGTTTGGGTTCGATGTGAGATGGAGGAGATAAAAATTACAGTTAGGGTTGCGGCGGGTTCCAAGATACAACAATATCAAAAACGATGGCTCGATGTGAGTGGAGGAGACAAAGAAACCGGACAGTTCTCAACAAAGAAGTTGACAAGAGGAGATTTGAGAAAGATTAGAGATGAATGTGACGATAGATTAAATCAGGATTAGGCTAAATAACATTATGGAATGAAGACAACGGTGAAGAAAATAATTGAGTTGTATATTAAGTTAAGAGAAAGAGGAATCGGAGGTTTTGAGTTATCAATGCAAAATAAAATAAAAAATATTTTTATGATACATTATTTATTCAAACACGATTAATGTATAGTTTAAGGGCAGAATAGACAAAATGATCTGAGAAAGTGTTTTACAAACTTAAAGTGTCGAAATATGTAATTGAAAACACAAAATATGTCTTTTAAGGGTAAATTTTTCTAAATATATAATCAGGTGTTTCCGGGCCAAATTCAAGTTTTAATTCGTGTGATTTACAGATATTCATACTATCATATAATGCGTTTATGCTGACAAACCTTTTTGTTTTGTTAAAGATGACAAACCTAACTGAAGTCGTATTATAAAGATTTGAGCTCTGGTCTCTTAAACGAATATTGAACCCCTAAATTATTATGAATTGGTCGTGTTAGTTTTAATACGGAATTTGTTAGAATAATACCTATTGCATACGTCTAATTTAATTACAAGACAGAAAATTAAAGACTTAGTTGATGCACATTCACATGTTACAGCAAGTATGAACATACTACTACAAAGCCCGTTTTACAATAAAGAAATGAAGGGTGGCATAGACCAGTCAAGCATTGGTCTATGATCTCTAGATCTTTTAAATAAATTTACATAAAAAAGACTTTTAAATTTTTTTAAAAAAATTCTTTTATCAAAATCTTTGGTAAATTGTTTATAGTTTTCAAAATCTTTAAGCCGACTGTGACCGAATTAATCAGAATCTGTTAAAACTGTAATTGTAAACTAAGTTATAACAAATTAAGATGTTTCTGCTTAGTGCATAGCAGTGATTTTAAAACCCGGCCGATCCGATGGTTAAACCGGATTTGAGCATGAACCGGTTACATAGTTGGATTAGATTTAATAATTAGTTCTACCATGAACCGGTCACGTAGTCGGATTGGATCTCAGAGTTATTAAACTGATAAAAACTACTAAAACTATAAAAAATCTATAAATCATCCATATAAACATAAAACTAGTTATATTAATAAGTTTTATGTTTTAAATTTATTTATATTTTAGTTATGTATCATATTTATTAATATTATCTTTAAATGTATACATTAAAAATATATTAAACCAGACTATTGAATCAAATTTGATCGGGTCGTATGTATCATATTAAACCGTGATCCAAAAATTATTGGTTTTGGACATTAATTATTGGTTTTGGACATTAATAAAGTAACATTGGCGCACTGCGTAGTACTACGTAAGAAATAAATAAATAGTGAATATAGGAATATTTATTAAATAGGGGAAGGATGGGAACCAGATTTGACGCGGAGGAGAAAAGGAGAGGGAGTGAATGATATGAAGAGTGAGTCCCCCCAAAAAAGGGTATAAGCCGCAGAGTCTTGTCCCTTCTCGAGCCCTGTGTGTGTGTAACTTGTCTACCTCTTTTTTTTGTTCTTTTAATTCTTAATTTTTAAATTTAAAATTTTCACAAAGTATACATTACATACGTATACAATACGATGAGACTCATACGACGAATACACCATCCAAGAGACTTCAACCACAATATGCTGTTACTCGCCAGAGTTCGTTAATTACGAGCTATTCGTGAATATAAATTAGGGTTTAGTTTGGAGGATACTTATTCAAATAAATGAATAATAATGTATGATATTTTTATCATAACTATTTTATACCGAGCATTTATGTATGTAGAGAGATTTTGGAGTATAGTGCTTGGTGGCTTCTCATCACTGCTACTTAACAAATCTTTCTTACCGAGACAGGGAGAGAACAGTGTTTCTACAATGAGCCATGCTTTCACTGTCATATCATTTATTGCTCCGTCATATCCATTTTCTGTTCCTTTTTTTTCAATATCAAATCTATATGTATATAACGTTAGAACCAAAGAAGCAAAAGAAGAAACGATTAGGTGAGTTACTTTATTTTTATGTTTTGTTTTTATGGCAAAAGCTAATACATAAAGATGAGCTTTTAGTTTCTTACATTCTATATTTGATCAAAAAAAAAAAAATTTCTTACATTCTATTTGGTGCAAGAGTAGTTATTGGAGAGAGAGAGAGGGAAGAAGAATGTAGAGTTACAAACTTGGTTTAGGTTCTGTTATGTTCTTTTCCTCTGTCTTCTCTCTATCTCACTTTCGTTTCAGTTCCATATCTAATCAGAAGCTGATGGAACTTCTTCACATGGACTGTGTTTCTCAATTGGTCCCACTTTGCTTTCACTTCTTATACATACAATCATGGTTTCTTCATATAAATAGGGTTCTTGTAGGAACGACGATAATCATATAAATAAATGTATACTGTTATTTCAATTAACTTTGTGATTTTAAATATATCTATTATTTTAGATATATTAAATTGCATTAATAATATTTCTTTTGGTAAAAAATGCATTAACTTTTTAAACTGAATAATAATTTACAATTAAGTCACTCAAATAAATAAAAATTATATATACAGTTCGGTTATTCATTGTAAAATTTTAAATTTATTTTTGTGAAATATTATATAATCTGATATATGTTATTTTAATAAAACACAAAATATATAATGATAACCGATTTAGAGTTTTTAAAGAGAAATCATATTGTATAACCATCAAAAAACTATAATTTACCCTATAACCATATCAAATTCATGGCTAGAATATGCTATATATATTATTGAATATTACAATATATACCCCTAATTAATCACAACCCCTTATCTTTTTTTTTTCTGTTATTCATTTATTCTTTCCACCTCTTATTTGTTATGATCTATATATATCCTTTCACCAATATGATTCGAACAAATTTTTATATCATTAAAAGCATACATAAACCAAGAGCTCTTAGTCTATTGGTATTGAAACTCCGGCTGGAGTGCCCGCCCTGGGTTCGAGTCGTCTTGGCCACCTTCCCGTCTATAACCGTGCGTGCCCGGATGGAAGGCCTTGTGGAGATTAGTCTGGACTTACCGCCTGGGAACCCCACGGTCATCAAAGCAAAAAAAAAAAGCATACATATTATTCTGCATATGCCACCATACTTTGAATCCTTTAAAATAGATATATATGGTTCGATCAAATTATCTATTTTTTTTTTGACGTAAAAAAGACCGTTCTATTATTCAAACTTGAGGTGGTCTGGGTAACCAAACCGGAATAGAACAACCAATAAAATGTAACTCCCTATAGAAGAATCTATCAATCTTAGCAAAAAAATCAGCAGTCTGATTGCGCTTCCAACTTAAAACCATGTTAGATACCATATTATATTCGGGTTTAGTTATGGGCTTCCAACTTAAAACCATTTGGTTTTAAGTTGGAAGCCCATAACTAAACCCGAATCTAACATGGTATCAGAGTCCAAATTCTAAATACCCTAAACTCCTAATCAAAATTAAAAATTAACCTTTCTGACCGGGTATAAAGGTCGTGATTAACCCTTCAAACGGAGTATAAAAGTTGTGTTAAACTCGCTCGACCGAGTATAAATGTCCTAAAATTCTGAGATTTCTGGCCGATAAGAGCCATCATCTCGAGAACGGCTATTAGGGATATATATCCCACATCAGAAATTCTAAGGGACATTAAGTAATATATAAAAAATCTATTTTATTAAAATAGACCCTTTCTAAAAATTCATATTTCATATTTTTTTTAAATGGACTCTCTCTAGAAATTCATATATCATTTATTCCTTAATATCTATGACTTACTAAATCAGTGCATATATTCGTTAAAATATTAACTACCTACGGCTATAAAAATGGTTGATTTTTTTTTTTTTGACATCAAAAGGCCATTTTATTATTCAAGGCTGAGGTGGTGTGTGTAACTAAACCGGAATAAAACAACCAATAAAATGTAATTCTTTATGGAATGATCTAGCAGTCTTAGCTAAAAAGTCTTATATCTGATTGCACGCTCGTGGAACATGAGTGATGTTGAAATCCGGGAAGCATATCTGTAGCGTCTCTATCCTCTCCAATTTCGTCGCAAAGCTTGGCCAAGCCTAAGGTTCCTTTATCATTGCAATAAGCTCCTTACAGTCGGTCCCGAAGCTTTGGCATGTTGAATGTTGAAGCATATTCTCCATCGCCCATCGAAATGCTTCTACTTCTGAATGCAAGGCTTATTCGCGTTGAGTGAAATTTCTTGTCCCAATAAGTTGAATATTCCCACCACTGTCCATCCATACCCATATGCATCCACTAAAGTGAGCAGAGGATATCCAAGATCCATCTAACAAGTAAATATCACCCAAGCTTATGACTTGGGGTTTGTCAGTATTGTTATCTTGTATCACTGGTTGTACCACTTTGTTGGCATCAAACCAAACTTGGCATTCACTTTCTGCATGTCGAACTAGCTCCAAATGATCTATATCTATCCCCCTGAAAAGTTTATCGTTCCTAGCCTTCCAAATATATCATATTATCCAGGGATAAGGATCCCTATCTCGTTTTGGCTCGATAATGTTATTTTTCCTCCAGCATAGGTATTCCATATTTGTGTAGACACTTGGTACTGGGAATATGTCTGGGCTTATTGGAGTTGATGATAATGACCAAACTTGGAGAGCTGGCGGACATTTGAATATGGCATGGGTTACAGTTTCTTTTAGTTCTCCACATCTTGGCCAGTAGTTGTCACACCTCATATTACGTCTTGTTACATTCCTTGTTACTGCCACATGACCAGTTAACAATTGCCATATAAGTTGATATATCTTCTTAGGCGCCTTTAACTTCTAAGAAAAGGCTTGGAGCTTAGTAATGCTTGGCTCCAAAAATTCCTTTCCTTCCGTTGTCTTTAATAAATTCAAAGCCACTCAATATCCAGATTTAACCGTGTATTGGCCATTCCTTGTGTAGTTCCAACATAATGTATCCCGACGATGAGTTGAGCTTATGGCCAAACTCCTTATGAGTGGTATGTCCTCAAGATTGACATTGTTCTCCAATAGACCAACATCCCAATCCTTCGATACCTGGTCAATGAGATCGCTGACTCTCATATTAGGGTGCATAACTGGTGCTAGGGGGATAGCTGGTCTCGCAGGGGTCGTTGGAATCCACGGATCCTCCCACACCTTGACTTCATAACCTGAATGTATCTTCTGTCTGATCCCAGTAATAACAACTTCATTGTAGCAGAAATGCTTGTCCACACATAGGATGGGCTGCTAACAGTGTTCGCTCTTAGTGGAGAACTCAATCTATAGTATCTTTTCCTCAAGACCCGGGCAACCAAAGAATCAGGGAATTGAACTAGTCTCCATAGTTGTTTTGCCAATAGTGCCAGATTGAATTCATGGATCATACGGAAACCGATCCCACCTTCCTCTCTTGGTAAACATACTTTTTTTCTATTTCGCCCAGTGTATTCCTCTTTTTTGGTGGATTTGAACTCCACCAGAATTGGAAAATGGCACTGATTAGGTTTTCACATATCTCCAATGGGAGAAGAAAAGTAGACATAACGTATGTTGGAAGAGCGAGCAAAATATATTTAATCAACACTTCCTTCCCTCTTTTTGAGAGCCATCTACCTGTCCATCCATTCACTCTATGCATCAACTTATTTTTTAGAAATGCAAAAAGTTTGCACTTGGATCCACTAATGTATTATGGGATACCTAAGTAAGTTCTCATTCCTCCTTCGTTCTGTATTTCAAGTGCATCTTTAATCTCTTGTCTAATAGTTGCATTAATCCGCTTACCAAAGAGTAAGGATGATTTATCAAAGTTAATACATTGACCTGATGCTTTGCCATATTTTCTGACTACTTTCATTACTTCTTCACATTCACGGGGCTCCGCTTTACAGAAGAAAATGATATCATCTGCAAAGAGAAGGTGGGATACTGACGGACACGCGCGTGTGACGCGCGTCCCTGTTATCTTTCCTTGGTTCTCTGCATGATTGAGAAGGCTAACGAGCGCTTCCGTACATAGAATAAAAATGAAAGGAGGCAAAGGATCTCCTTGGCATAGACCTCTACCTGAAACAATATTTCCTCTTGGCTCTCCATTCATAAGGACCTTATATTTCACCGACGTAATACAACGCATTATCTAGGTGATCCATGTTTTTTGAGAAACTCATCTTGCGTATGACAGCTTCAATAAAAGACCATTCCATCCTGTCATATGTTTTGCTCATGTCTGTCTTGATGGCCATCCTTTTATTGCGTCTACTTGGTTTAGTTCTCAGAGCGTGGAACATCTCCTGAGCAATCATAATGTTGTCTGAAATCTGTCTCCCAGCAACAAAAGCTGATTAGGTTTCTGATATCAATCCTGGTAGCACTTTCTTTAATCTCTGGGATAAGACCTTAGAGATTATCTTGTAACTGACGTTGCACAAGCTAATGGGTCTAAACTGAGCCATTTTAATGAGGCTTTGTTGTCTTTGGGATGAGACATATATTTGTATCATCCAGTCCATTCGCCACCGTCCTCTCAAAAAGGAATTTATTAACCATAAGAGTTAAATCCTCCTTTACTATATCCCATAATTTCTGATAGAAAAGCGCAGTCGTCTCATCTGGTCCTAGAGCCTTTTTTGGATGCATAGCAAAGATCGCTAATTTGACCTCCCATTCAGAGACCGCAGCTGTAAGGTTGTCATTCATTGATCCAGTGATTGTCGTAGGAACTTGAGCTAGTGCTTCTTTAATGTCCTCTGGATTTGATGATTCAAAGATCTGCCTAAAGTAGCTAGTAGCAATGGCTACTAATCTTTCTTCATCCTCAACTATATTTCCATTCGCGTCTAGGAGCTGTGTGATTTTATTCCTTGCTCTTCTTTGCTTTTTTAATGCATGAATTTTTTTTTGTATTTATGTCACCTTCTCTCAGCCAAAACACTCGACTCTTCTGTTTCCAGAACATTTCTTCTTCTTTAAGAGTATTAGAGAGTTCCTTCAACGCTGCTGCAATTTCCTCAGTTGTAGCGTTATCATCTGCGTACAAACCCTCCACTTTTTCTTTAAGCTCCTCCACTAATTTTGCCGAGTTAACATTATGTTGTTTCCTCCATTTTCTCAAGGCTCTTCTGCAGCTGGAAATATGTTCCATTATAAATAGTCGCATTGGGAGGAAGATCAGGAGATTTCCATCCCTCAAGAATAACTTGCCTTAGCTCCTCATTATCCAGCCATCTTTTATCAAAATTGAATTTTTTTGATCTTTGATCTCTCAATTGGCTTTATGAGTATGTCTGCAAGAATCAGACGATGGTCCGATCCCCATAACCTCATATACTTCACAGTCGAGTGTGAAAACTTCTCATGCCAATATGAATTTTCTACTGCTCTTTCTAAGCGACATCGAACATTTGTTCCTCCTGCTCTCTTCCCTACACAAGAGAGCATGTCCCCCATGAAAGGAAACTCTAGCATCCCACAGTCATTAAGTATCTGCTTACAGGGGAGGAATGAACTATCAGGACGTTGTCTCCCTCCTTCTTTCTCATTATGACCTGTGATTTCATTAAAATCTCCTATCATGAACCAAGGTCCATTTCTTGTTGTTGAGAAACGCGTAAGACGTTCCCAAACTTAGTATCGTCGTTCTAGTAAAGGTCCCCATAAACAAACGTCATATAGACTTTTATTCCATCTATGACTGCCTTAATGTCAATCGTACGGTTATTCGAAAATAAAACATTAACTTGAAATTCATCCATAAAAAATAAAGATAAACTTCCGATGAGTCCAAGTAGCTCAACAGTAAACAAATGATCAAATCCTAAGTCGGCTTGAATGTTTTGCAACATCATCCTTCTGTTCTTCGTCTCAGAAAGAAACACAAGTCCTGGGCGATGCTTCTGACACATCTCTGTAAGGCGTCGAACTGTGAGGTCGTTCTCAATCCCTCGACAGTTCCAATTGAGTGTCCTCATAGATGATTGTGGGATGAGTTTTTGGATCCCATTAAACCATCACTTGTTGACGAACCACCTCTCATTTTTTTTGAACTTTGATGGTGGTGACTTGATTTTCTTACATCACCATAAGACGATGTCGAACGCTTCCGAAGAGAACCCCGACGAAGAATCTCAAATTTTCTGCTCGGAATACCCAAAAATGGTTGGGTTCACAATTAATGAATCACATATGACAGCCTTGGTAAAAACGTATACTGATCGACACCGTTTTCCATCTCATCCAATTTCAGAAATTATATCCGTTTAGTTTGACCTTCTTCTATGTGTATATCGACTATTAGAAACTCTAAATTTTATACTCTAAAAATATAAGAAAATATCCGTAAGCTTGGACGGATCAGTGCCTAGTTATATCATTAAAAGAAGATATATACTATTCTGCATATGCCATACTTTGAATCCTTTAAGACATTTATATATTTCTCTCAAATTTTTCAAGATACATATATCTCTTAAAATAGATGAGTAGCTTTAAATAAATATATATTTATATAAAGCTGAAAATAATCTTTTGTTTATATAAGATGATGTTCATATCACATCCCCATCTTTTTTTTTGCTTGATTATTCTTTAGTCGTATTTATATGTTTTCTATGAATATCCTATATGTTGTGTAATAAGTAAGAAGTAAATATATATATATATCGTGTACGAGAGAGAGACGAGTGATAAAGCCTTTATATCTTATGATCTTATATTGTCTTTCTCATCGTACAAAGGAAGGAGAAGTACCATATTTATACTGTCAAGAAATACATAAAATAATGGTACGTCGGTTGGTCAAAGGCGGTGGTAAGTAAATGGATAATCATCTTCTGCGATATCTTTTAACACTCCTCGTTGATTATCCATTTTCTATTACGTAGTGCCTCGTTAAAAATCTAATCACGGAAAAACTCTGTGGGATAAAAACCGTGAAGAGGGAAAAAGAGTACACTGCCGTAATCTCCTCCTGAGAATAGTGGACTTAGCTTTTTCCTTACAGATCACGCAAATGCCGCATTCTGATGCCATATACGTGTCTTCGGAATGTTGTAGTCGAAAGAGCTTTTGTAAACAAGTCAACTGGATTGTCGCATGACCGTACATATTTGATGTCCACCTTTTTATTTTTCTTGAGCTTCCTTATGTACGAGAAGAATCTTGGAGGGATATGCTTCGTTCTGTCACTCTTAATGTAACCTTATTTGAGTTGAGCGACACAAGCCGAATTATCTTCAAATGTTTTCGTCGGCTCTTTCTCGTTGACTATTCCGCTTAATTCTTATATGTGGTGACTTATTGACCGATGCCACACATATTCTCGACATGCTTTGAAGAAGTCGAAACCTAGGATCGTTTCTCGGAACGCTATGTAATCGCGGTTTTACCAATTGTAAAACCATATCCAGTTTGTGTTCGACTTTATAAATAGCATGTATCTGCAAAACCATACCAAACTCGGGTTTTCTAGAATACATCAACCCTAATTTAAAACATACCTTGGAGAGAACGGATATTCTCGACGCCGTTCCAATTTCCATGAATAGGAAATGAGCAGGATCTTGCAAAGACATTAGTGTCTAAAAGTATATTTAATCAAATACAACTCGCAAGATATATAAGCTCACATATGCTTTATTACCATTAGCATCTTCAAAGTACTTATTTATATAAGATCTTCCCAGGATCTTTTAAACATCTCTTTCAACATCGAGAGATCTATTTA
>NC_027748.1:18402510-18402766 GCF_000695525.1 Brassica oleracea var. oleracea
ACTATTTTCTTATTGGAGCATTTTCAGCTGGAATATGAGATTTCATTATTTCATCAAAATGTCTGGCAGACATTTTGTAAATGGATTATCCTACTTTTCATTGTAATCCGTTTCACATATCTCATTCCATCAGCTTATCATATGCTTTTAGCAAACTTGCGAGCATATTTCTAATTATCCATATACTTTATCCCTCTGGATTGTATATGTCTTTATTACATGCACAACTGCATGTTTACACCCGATCATGGGGATC
>NC_027748.1:18403608-18408201 GCF_000695525.1 Brassica oleracea var. oleracea
AACTTAAATTGCAGAAATTTAAATAGCATAAATAAAATTGGAGGCTTAGCCTACCACATGATCCGAGAAGTCTTAGACTACCATATTGATCATTTTTCAAAGTCCGAGGAGACATGGTCTACCATTTTGACTTTTACTTATTTCAAGGTCCGAGGAGACTTAGTCTACCATTTTTGACCTTTTATTTTTATTCACGGAGGCAAAGCCTACCACGTGTTTCTCTGATCGTGAAGGCATATCCTACCATAACGATCAGTCGGGGAAGGCAGCGCCTATCATCCCGAAAAATAAACGGAAAAGGTCCAGCCTCTCACTCCAAAATAATAATAAAATTTAAATAAATTAAATATATTGAAATACATAAATTTAAACATTACATCGGTTGGTTTAAGAACTTTCGGATTGATAAACTTCAGTTGCTCAGAGCTTCGTGCTGATAATGTGTTGCGTAATAAGTAAAAAGCAAAGTTATATTTTATGAATATATATATATATATATATATCGTGTATGAGAGAGAGACGAGTGATAAAGCCTTTATATCTTATGATCTTATATTGTCTATCTCATCGTACAAAGGAAGGAGAAGTACCATATTTATACTGTCAAGAAATACATAAAATAATGGTACGTCGGTTGGTCAAAGGCGGTGGTAAGTAAATGGATAATCATCTTCTGCGATATCTTTTAACACTATACTATTTTCGACAGATCCTCACTATTATATATATAAAATCTGTTTAATAAAAGAAAAGGTTATTTTCGACAATATTCTTACTAAACAGTAAGAAAATGGTTACTTGGTACATTATCTAATATATATGGCTATATTCTTTATTTTTATTTCCATTATAGTTATCAAGCAAATCAACCCTTTTTTAAACGTACCAGACAAATAACATTTTGAAAGTTAATTGATTGGTTAGGGATCCGAATGAAATGGTAACCAAAAATGAATATGTTTGATTAGTCCAGTCAAAATGACAACCATACTTTTTAGTTCTATATTGTTAATTTTTTATTTGATGATAAATTAGTTATAATATGAAACAAATTAAAACAATCATAATTTGAGGTTATAGGATTAGTTTTAAAGTTTTTTTTAGGGCTGGGCAATCGGGTTCCAATCGGGCTTTGGTTCCAGTTCATTTGAGTTTTGGATTTTCGGGTTCATGAATTTCAGCCCCATTTAAATATTATAAAAGTTTGAGTTCGATTCGGTTTAGATTTAGTCTGGGTTTGGTTTTAGTTTAGTTACATGTCCAAAATCCAATTGAACCCGAAATAGTTTTGGTTTCAGATATTAATCGGGTTATCGGTTATAAAAATATTAATTTATACTAGATTAAACTCAATATATTTATGAACTTTTCAATAAATTTGTGTATTTGGCTTCCTCAAACCATATTATTGTCTTTCAAAACAACTTTGAGAAATTCGTCTATTAACAATATAAGACTCGTCCTTGAACTATACGTGACAACATTAGATAAATCATGATTCGTGACAAACCAAAACCTTGTACGAATGAGGGTCATACATAATGAAACGTAAACAAATTAAAGTTAACAACTAGCAACTCTATACACATTAAAAACACTGTTAAAACTTAAAAAGAAACAACAACATTGTTTAAACTTCGAAAGAAAACTTATTCATAATTGGACTTCAATTGCAATTGTCACAACATAATAACATTATATTGACCAAAAAAAATAAAATAAATATATATTAGAATAAGTATTTGAGTTATTTATCAATGTAGCAGATAACTATTTTGGTATTCAATAATATCTTAGTATGATTTGGATACATATTAGGGATGAGATCAAGTTTGGCATAAGTTATTTTTTTTTGAGATTTTGAATTTTTTTTTTTTTGCGCCTTCTAATTTCCATCTAATAGGCAATGGACTGTCTAAATATGTTTTGGGTAAAATTCATAGTCCAAAATACCATAAAACAAGATCCATTCAGTTTTATGTCGGTTTCAGATCGGTCCGAATTCATTTATATCGAGTCGGGTTTGTTTTGGATTTTCGGATTCGGTTTATTTGCTTAGCCATAATTTTTTAATTTGATCAAAGATACATTTATAGTAAACTATATTAAATTTTCTTCTTTCAATAAATATTTTGTTATTTAAAATTTTCAAATAAGTAAGTTGAATTTGTTGACTACAAGCATAACTATTAATTAATTTAAAATTATAAAAACTTAATTATTTATAAGAAATGATAACTTTAAAATATCATATATATGGAGGTGAAAATTTGTTTTAACCACATTATGTAGAGAAAGATAAATAAGGTATCTAAAAGTTTTGCTGTTAAAAAATTTAGAATAAACATCAGAATTGAAAAAAAATATATTAGTATTGGAATTAGTTTAAATAATTTTCATAAGGTATCTATGTAATTTTTATTTATAAAATTAACGTGAGGTAGAACATTTCTCAAACTATAATATAAATAAGATATTTTCTTTTTTTTCATAAAATAATTTGAAATTAACATTGTTAAATGAAAAAATAAACTAAATACATTATATGGTTATACCCAATTTAAACATAATTACTGACACAATATTTTTGACACTTGTATAAAATGTTAGGAGGATACATGTCTTGATTTAAACCAAGAGCTCTTGGTCTAGTGGTATTGGAACTCCGGCTGGAGTGCCCGTCCTGGATTCGAGTCGCCTTGGCCACCTTCCCGCCTATAACCGTGCGTGCCCGGATGGAATGCCTCGTGGGGATTAGTCTGGGCTTACCGCCTGGGAACCCCACGGTCATCAAAAAAAAAAAAAAAAAAAAAAAAAATACCGTTATTTTTAAACGATCAAAGTAGCTTAATGTATAGATACCATATATTTGTAGAGAATTTAAGGCTGTTTGTTTGCATCTTGTTGCTTAGGTATCTCGAGGATGGGTACATGTTGTACATAAGGCTTAATAGTGATGGGTTTTAGTCAATATTAGAAAATACCTAGCCAAACCAAGTGAAATCAATTTGGCAAACAAAGTTAAACCAACCGGTAAGATTGACCTGAAAGGGCTGGACCATACAGTGTGGAAAAATATGGCAAAGGTGGATCGTATCGAGTCTGATGGTGGCTGATAACAAGTCCCCACGCTAGAAACCAAGGGTGTGGATCAAAGTTGAAAACACACAGAGGGTGCAATTAAAGGACCACTACTTTTCTTCATTGTTATGTTATTGTTCTTATTGTTCCATCCATAGAATTTATAAAACCCTAGCTAGATAATTTATTAGGACATATATAAATCAAACACATGCATGTTATTTACTTAAATGTTTCCCTGACCACAAACTCTACGGTTGTTTTTTTTTTTTTTTTTTTGATTAATCTGGAGGGATCTCAACCCCCAGAGGACTAACCCCTCGGCGCGAGGCAGCCCATTTGTTACTATGGGAATTAGATACCCAATTGCCTGGCCAAACACTTGGGCATATCTGAGGGGGAGAATCGAACCCGCGGTCCTTAGGACCAACAAACTCGCCTCGCGCCACTCGACCACAAGCGCTTGGTTAACTCTACGGTTGTTGTCTTCTTCATTTAGGTTTTTAGCTATGGGTTTTAGTACACTACATATGCATACTTACAAACGTTAATAAATAGAGGCTTGTAATTAATATTGATAAGTTTCATGGGTGGGTTGGATATAATTTCATTATACTCACCATCTATGCAATTGATGTTTGGTGTCTCGACAACTACCGGTTTTCATCTTTGCTTTCTCATGTTAATTGATCAGTTTAACAAACATGATAAAGTTCATAATGTTATGAACCAGATCGTGGATGGCTCATAACCAACAGATTATGATTTGCAATCTTTCTATTTATCTATGATGGTGTAATCTCCTATATAAGGAACCTCTATGTAATGAATAAAGATAGAATTTTCCATTACTTTTATAACACGTTATCAGCACGAAACTCTAAATCCCTAAGTTAGTAACCAAATCGAAAAAACCTAAAACCCTGACCCTAGCCGGCGATCCGACGAACCCTAAACCCCGATCGCATCTCTTGTTCCCGCATCCGTTCCAGCTCGCGTCCCCGATGAGCTTCAGCTCAAGGCGTTCCTGATCCTAGCTCAGACGTTCGCGACCCGAGAGCAGCTACACAACACGACCTCTTCCTCGTTCGCGACAGCATCAGACAGCTCGCGTCCGACGATCAAGGCGTTCCCGATCAAGCAACAAAGGACGTCCGCGACCAGATAGAAGCGACTCGATCCATTTCAGCTCGCGTTCCGTTCGTGTCCAGCTCGCGGCTCAACTCCTTTGGTGGTCTGATTCAACAATCATCTAAGGTTAAAAGGTAATTCAAAACCTAAGAACCCATAATCGAACATGAATTGATTGATAAAGAATGAAACCCTAAAACCCTAATCTTTATGAATCAAAGCCATAGGGTAATAGATCAAAAATCCTAATTGAGTAAATCGAAGCTCTAAACGATACCTGAAACCCTAAATCATGTTCCTACATGATTAAAACCCAAAATCGGTTTTTACAAGTTAAAACCCTAACCCTATATCTATAAACCCTAAATAATATAAGTATCA
>NC_027748.1:18408803-18410228 GCF_000695525.1 Brassica oleracea var. oleracea
CGATTCATTGAAATTCATGCTTTTGCTAAAATCAGCCTTGAAACTGATTCATTGAAATTCATGCTTGAAATCTATATTCTAGTACTGCTAAAATCAGTCTTAAAACTGATTGAGTGATTAATAGATCTTTTTACTAGTCTAGCTAAAATCCATTGATTGTTAAACCCTAATTGCATGATTAATTGAATCCGTTTTTGCTAGTCTTGATAAACCATAATATTATGAGCACATAGAAATAGTATTGCTGAGACTTGCTAGAAATTGATTGATTGATTAAATGCCTTTAAGAATGATAGTCTCATTGTCCTCATAAGATTGAAATCCGAATTGATTGTTTTTAAGAGTAAGGCCGCATGAAAATTATATACCTAAATATTGAGTGATATATGATTTGAGATGTCGAAAATCAACCTGGATTTTGCTGCCCTAAATCTCTTGGAGATAATTATTTACGGTGGGCATTGGATACAAAGATTATCCTAAAGTCAAAAAGACTTGGTGAATGTATCATAAAAGACAATAATGCCAATGAGAAAGATTGATACATAGCAATATTAATTATTAGCCATCATCTTATTAAGAGTCTCAAAAATCAGTATCTGACTATAGAAAATTCTCTAGACCTTTGGATAGAATTAAAAATCGAGATATGATCACCAAAGGACGGTGTTATTATCAAATGCCCTATTTGATTGGAGGAATCCCATAATCCAGGACTATAAGTCTGTGGATGAGTCTATTGCTAGCTGGGTAAAATAATGGATTACTGATGAGAAACAATGAATTGAGACCTTCTGGATTAACCCCATTACCTGATACCAATAAGGCCACAGAAGAAAAAAAAAAGGTAACCACGTCCAGAATGATAGACCACACGGTCATGGCCGTAGAGGGTGGAAAGGACATGGCCATGGCCACTATAACACATTTGGTTGGCCGTGGGAATCACTATGGCAGAGACCGTGGGTATCAACCCAATTTGAGCCATGGTCAAAGCAGTGGCCGTGGTATATCCTTTAATCCACAAAGCTCGACAAAATCAGTGTGCCATAGATGTGGAATGGAGAACCATTGGGCTAAGATATGAAGGACTCCCAAACATTTTTGTGACCTCTATCAAAGAGAGTCTAAAAGGGAAGAATCCTGAAACCCACTTGGTCTATAAAGATGGTGAAAATAATTTCGAACATGATCAAGATGATCTTATGGAATATGAGACTTATGATTGCCTAAAAGAATCAAGTTGATAATCTGATTTCGACATCAAACTTGTGTGATTGCTTTGCTTGTATGCTTTCTCTGATTTTTATCTCCTTGAATTTATTTATATTACATTGTCTGCTTAGATTAAATGAATGAATGATTTTTCTATATGAGTACACTGAAAAACACCAATATAAGTACTAAAGCAGGTATCGTCAGTCT
>NC_027748.1:18411847-18419458 GCF_000695525.1 Brassica oleracea var. oleracea
GAACCTCTGGATACAATTTCCCAAATAGTTGAATATCTCAAGAAAGAGTTTGAGATGAAAGATCTTTAAAAAAAAACAAAGTTTTGTTTGGGATTACAGCTTGAGTACATTAACAATGAAATCCTTGTGCATCAAATAATATATACAGAAAAGGGTACTCAAGAGATTTAATATGGACCAGTCTCACACATTATCTAGTCCATGGGCGTGAGATCATTTGTTTTGGACACTGATCCATTCACTCTAAAGGAAGATGGTAAAGAATTCCATTTAGTCCTGAGATGAACGATGCAGAAGTCTTGTTTTAGACACTGATCTGATTGGTCCATAAGAAGGACGATGATGAAGCTTTTGATTTTGGTTTATTTTATACTAACCAGCCCAAAGAGGGGTTATTTGGTTTTGTTGATTTGTTTTCAGACAGGTTATGTTTTACACATGGTGGTACACACATATCACAGCAACATCATCCAAGATTTCGTGTGTGTGTATTTGAGGTCGATGACTCAATATGTTCGATCAGATTGTGGCATGACCGATGGTAAAGAAGAACCAACTATCATGTTCGAGGGCGAAACATATTCTGCCCAAGATCTTTATCACCCACGGATTGCAGAAAATTGGAGAGGTCCAAAGGACCTTCATTAATGTCCAAATCAGGGGGAATAATGTGTGTTGTACTCTTTTTCCTTCATCATAGTTTTGTCCCAATTGGATTTTCCTAGTAAGGTTTTAATGAGGCAACATTAAAGCACATTACAAGCTCTAAATGATTATGGCATTCAAGAGGGAATGTTATGAACCAGATTGTGGATGACTCATAACCAAGAGATTATGATTTGTAATCTTTTTATTTATCTATGACTGTGTAATCTCCTATATAAGAAACTTCTATGTTATGAATAAAGATATAATTTTTTATTACTTTTATAACACATAAATAATATTTGGTTAAAAAAGGTTCATAAATAACTAAAGGGGGTACGAAGGGCTAAAAAAAAAGAAAATGGAAATAGAGTTGTGCGGCTGGTGCCCATGTTAACCTATCTCGTGAACCTCTTTGCATGCCTTTATTAGAACTGTGCTTTTTCCGTCACCTTATACGTTCCTCATTACATATAATGTAGAATTGGTTGATTCTAAAAATAAAAAGTTTTGTTAAATTTCTAAAAAGTTCTAAAGAATTGTTCATAGTTAAATCTTTTTTTATCAAAAATGCTAGTATAATGATTTTAATAAATTATATGTACAGAAAGTTTATATCGACAAACGAATTAAATTCAAGACATGTCTTATTACTTTTTTTTTTTAAAGTACATGTCTTATTAAGCACATACAAGTAGCGTGTAACTAATCAATCTATCAAATTTTAAAAGAAAATTAATCAATCCATTACCAGGAAAATGTAAAAACTTATGGTGAAGATCATACTCTCTCTCTAAAAACGCTCTCACCTCTCTAGAAAAAAAGTAAAGTCGTCGAATTGCTGCTTCCGGTGTGCGGTGGCGTGCGATCCTCCTCCCTTTCATTTCGTTTTCCTCTTTGCCTCCTTATCCTCTCTTGTCTGCTTGCCGATATGCTTATACTCTGGCTGTGACGGCGGGTTCTAGGGTTCAGATCTGTGGCCACAGAGATGTCGCCTTTCCAGTTATCGGCAGCTTGTGTGGCGGTGAGGCTTGTCTTGACGGGAAAGATTCGGGGGTCGGATTTTTAGGGTTGCATTGTAAGGGAAACCCGATTTTCAGATCTGTTTTGGGGTTTCACTTCTTCCTCGGCTTAGAGGCGCGTGTGGGTTTGTGTAGTCTCTCCCGGCTTCGATCTCGTCTGGGTTCATCGTCGGTGTGGAGTGGTGTTGTTGGAATCTCCCCCTTTGTCTTGGTATCTCGACAGAAGCGATTCCTTCAACCAAACTCAGGTAGGAATTTTTCAGTCTTGGCTGTTAGGATGTGTGTTGGGTCGATTCCCCTTGGCGGTGTCAGGCGGAAATACCAGTGTCGCGTGAAGCTTCAGGGCTGGGCTCAGCGCGTGGAGACGTCTATGCTCAGGCGTCACTAGCTGGAAAAGCTTCTCCTTCCCTGACTTTTCTTCCTCACGGTAATGGTACATTCTGTCTCCCTCTCCGGCCTTAATCTTGTTGGTTCAGGGACTTTGGGTTTTGTTTGTTCCTATTGGTAGGCATCGTTCTATCTCGTCCCTGCCTTCCGTATTGCGTTTGAATTTCACTCTTGTCGTAGTTGGCTGTCGCTGTCTTCGACAGGGCTAGTCTATTTATATGTGGTGCTGGCTCCCTCTTCATCATTGTAATTGCAGCCTCTCTCGCCAAACCCGACTTCTTGTTTTTATGTTATGGTGGTTTGCATTCGCTCTGAAGTCGAACTGAATAAGTGCGACACTTGAGTTCATGGTGGGACTATCCTGATGGCGCTTGCTCCTGGAGGTTCTAGTTAGAGCAGAAGTGGGTGATTTTTGGAGCTCTAAGTTTCCCTCTGCCAGTGGTGGTCCGAAGGCTTGGATTTCCATCGACTGACATAGCAAAGCTGTCTGGAGTTGATACTAATCAGTTGAAGCAGCGTTGCAGGAAAGCCAAAATTACCAAGACGTGGTCTCGTGTATCATCAAAGGTACCGGCCCCGTTTGGCAATGCTACACTTGGTCAAGCTCCTGCTTCTGGTTCTGCTAGTTTTCTGTATTGTTAAATTATGTTAAATGTCCCTTAGATCTTAGGAGTTGCTTCTTCTTTCTCTCCATATTGTTGTGTTTTTTCTTCTGCTTCTTGTCTTCAATGTATCTTCTCTCAAAAACTGAAAATGATATAAAACTTTAACATTTGTACCAAAAAAATGTAAATACTTATTGTTATACTTGACCATTAAATATGTTGTGTCAATCAATTTACTTTAGTGAATATCATCATCGGTAACTTTTTAGGAGTATTGATTATTAAAAATAAAAAAATTCGAAAGGAGAAAGAAAAATGAAAATAAAAAAAAGAAAGACGAAGAGAAAAAATTTGATTTGAATTTTATACAAAAAGAGATATTTTAGAAAATTTGTTATTTGTCACCGGAGAATATATAGTCAATAACATCACCCAAAATAAACTTTATCGGGTAAATATACGCCTTTATTGAGTATATATTAGTATTTTAAAAGTAAATCACTATGCCATTCGTGCCTCCCACATTCCTATTACATGGGCTCTGAATGGAAAAATTGGATCAAGCGTTGTGGATCTAATAGATCAAGCGAATCGAGTGGAACAAGAGTGCATCAAGTGGGTCGAGCGGAACAAGAGTGGATCAAGCAGATCTAGCGGTCTAAAATATATGTTGAATGGTGAAAGTGGATAAAAAGGTCCAAAATGCTGTACAAATTTTAAAATAATTGATATTATATATATATATATATTGTTTTATTATTAAAAGTAATAAACTATTTTTGAGCATTAATATTATCTAACATATCAATTTAAAATATTTAAATTCTTTTCAAAGAAAAAACAAAATTTTAATATACTACAGAAATATTTATTATTATTTACATAAATTGAATTTTTTTTAAAGATATAAAATATACACCATATGTTTAATATACCACATCACTATTATTTAACTTTGTTTTCATATAATTTATGTAATAATATGATGATTACATTATTAGGGGAATTTCATGTTTACCACTTTCATGGTACCATTATTCATCTTTACCACCACTAAAAGGACATTTTAAAAAATATTTTTTTTTCATTAAGTGGCAAAAGACTCTTATACCCTTATTCTCTATATATATAATAAATAATTATTTAAATAAATATAAAATATATTAAAATAATAATAATATTTTATTTATGTTTTCGAATAATACTTTTTCAAGTTCGAACTATTTTAAATTTTTTTTGAATATTTGTTTTTCGATTTTGTTTTTCAAAATTTCTTTTTGAAAATCGAAAATTATGTTTGTAACTATTTTTTAAATTTTCTTATATTTTTTAATTATTTATTTATATATTTATTAGAATCCTAGATTTCAAATTTCAAAAACCATACTCAACCCTTCAGCTCTACACCCTAAGTCTAGATTAGTTAACTCAAGGGGTATAAATGTCTTTTACCTTTCATTAAAAGTGAGTGTAAAAATGGTTAGTGTAAACATGAAAAGTGGTACTATGAATGTGATATTTGTGGTAATTTCCCTTTAATTAACCATAGGAATATAAATGTCTTTTACGTTCATTAAAAGTGATGGTAAAAGTGGTTAGTGTAAACATAAATAATAGTACTATGAATGTGGTATTTTTGGCAATTTCCTAATAATGTAGAGAAATTGCCAAAAATACCACATTCATAGTATCACTGTTTACACTAACCACTTCTACCCTTACTTTTAAAGAAGGGTAAATGACATTTATAACTCTAGGGTTAACTAATCTAGACTTATGGTTTAGAGTTGAGGGGTGTTGTAAGGTTTTTGGAATGTAACATTTAGGATTCTAATAAATATATAAATAAATACTTAAAAAATAGAAAAACATGTTAAAAAATAGTTTGAAAAAAAAATTTCGATTTTCAAAAAGAAATTTTGAAAAAAAAAATTGAAACTTTTTTTTTAATAAAAAGTTCAAATTTTTTAAAAGTATAATTCGAACGCATAAAAAATATTAATCTTTTATTTTTATTATTAAATTAGTTTTCTATTTGTTTTCTACTTTTTTAATTTATTAATATAAATAAATATTTATTATATATATAGAGAACAAGAGTATAAAAGGCTTTTGCCACTTAGTGAAGAAATATTTTTGAAAATATGTCATTAGTGGTGATAAACAAGAATAATGGTACAAGAAAAGTGGTAAACATGAAAATTCAAAAAAAAAAAAAAAACTCATCAAATAAGGGGTGATTCATTAAAAAATAATTTTTTTGTCAAAAACAATAAAATAATATAACATGTTCTAAATAATGTTTATTATATTTTTCAACAGTTTTTCATGAAAAAAAATAATAACTAATTAGTAACAGTTTTTTGAAAACAAATTTTCTACCACAGTCTTTTATATTAGTGATAAAGTTTTATTAGTTTATATTTTTCTTGGATAAACAACATTAATAACTGATAAAATTATCACCAAAAAAAAGAATATAAACTATATTTTATAATAAAAATTTATAAACTATATAATCTTATATAGTTTATTTTATGTATTATGTTCTGAAGAAAATAATTCAAATAATTTATAAACTATTCTAAATAATTATATATATATATATATATATATATATATATATTTAAAATGGTTTTCATTTTATTTTGAATAAAATTTTATATATAACTGAATTTAGAAATAATTTTTTTAAACAAATATTTTTTTATTTTATTTTATTATGAAAAAACACTTGATCCGTTCTTGTTCCGTTCGATCCAATTGAACGGTTGACCGTTTTTCTCATTAGGAACTTTTGGTGTTCCAAGTTCCACATGCTTATCACAAATTTTGGTCTTGCTACGACCCACATGCTAAAGCGTACTTAGAGCATGATTAACCAAGGAACCCCATTAGGATCTATTAATGATTATTTAAATAATAAAAATGTAGTTAAGAACTTTAGTTAAGAGACACCTAAATTTTGTGCTCCAATGGTAGTTTCTTAATTAAGGATTTGATGTTAAGAGTTTTCGGGGCTCTTAATCAAATGTTATAGTATAAAGGATGTCAAACCAGTTCTAACTGATTCTAAAGCAAAGGGAATGCAAGACCATGCTTAATCTAAATGCTATCAATTGGAAGATGATTTTGAACTAGAATACTACTAAAATGCAATAAAGAACAAAGCTTTTCTTTCTTATGAGATGGGATAATTCATGGGCTAAGGGAATTGACCTTGGCTGATCAAGTTTCAATCTAAAGGTAGTATCTTTCAATCAATCTATCAACCTTAGACTTAGACACAATCCTAAACAAACTCTATCTCTAGATGAAAGCTCATTCACTAAGATAACTCAAGCATCAAATTTCTTTGGTTGAATATTATCTAAGCAATCATTAATTTCAAGTCCATTAGCCATCTTAACACCTTTAACATCAAATCTCTTTGGTAAAGAATGTTAAAAGCTTAGTAGAGTTGGTTCAGGCATTTCATCGAACACCTTTCGGGTGTGGGCAACTCTAAAACTGTATTAAAGCACTCTACTAGCAAGGAACAAGATGGATCTGTACTACAACACCTTAGATCTAGACTAATCACCCTTAGTCTCCCTAACCCATGAATCTAAAGATGACTACTCACTAATCTTCATGATAAACCCAAGAATCAATGATGATTTGGTGTTAATCATGATTAGTGATCAAATTAACTAAGCAATCCCAAAAGATAATGATCAAGATTAGATCTTTTACCTAAAAGTTCCTTTTTGATTAGATAGAAAACAAGATGCCCCCAACCTTGGGATTACAAGAGTATTTATATGTCTTTGGAAAACCTAATGGTTTCCATTAAAAAGTCTAAAAAGCCCTTTAAAAACATTAAAATTCGACTAAGGATAAATCTCGACTCGGGTAGAGACGATCGGATCCAACCCGCGCCACTCTCCCCGCGTCGGACCGTTGTTATGCCTGCGGATCATGCGAGCGGGTACAACATCCCGCGTCGTCGTCCCCGCGTGATCTATGGATGGTTTCTCTTCGACAACGCGGGTAAGGGAACCCGCGTCGCTCCACCCTGCGTCGTGGTGTCGTCTCGCTTCTCCAACTTAGTGCGTGCGGGTACAGCATCCCGCGTCGCTCAAGCCGCGTCAGAGCTCTCAGTTGCTTCATGTCAACGCGGGTTAGTGAACTCGCGTGGTACAACCCGCGTTGCAATCATCTATACTCGACCAAACTTCATTCTTCATCTCTTTTCGAACCACAATGGTTCTAAACACCTCCAATCACTCTATGAGATATTCCATTACCTGATTAAGACATATGAATGCAATATGGATCCTAAAGATGCTAAATTCCTAATCTATATGATCAATATGTGCAAATTGGAGACTTAAAACAATGCAAATATGCAAGATATCAACTCCCTCAAACTTGTTCTTTACTTGTCCTCAAGTGAACTTGCAAGAACCAATATAGGAGAGAGGTTTGAAGGTGGGAACTCATAGCCAAAAGTAACACTTCGTAGTATTCAACTTAACATCTTAAAGAAACATAGCAAATAGCATGAGCAACTCTCTTATTATACTCTAGCTTCTCTAGGCCTATCCATACTCTTATGCCTCTACACAAGTTGCAATACTCATCAACCAAAAAGTTCTTTAAACCAGCTCTCACATTGATTCACACACACACACACACAAGGTGAGTTCTCACAAATGGGCACATGATCGGCTAGGTAAGCAATGGTCTAATATGAATGAAGAGAAGGGTTCAAATGTTATCATTTCAAGGTGGTTATCACTCAAAAACAAGGAGCTGGATCATTATGCAAAATTTATCTAAGACTAGAAGCAACTCATACATACATAGATCCATTCTCATCATTCTACCCCCTTTTTTTATAAGTGATCACAAGTTCTACCATTTTATCATCATCTCAAAACCAAAATAACACCCACTCACATCACTCA
>NC_027748.1:18419715-18420764 GCF_000695525.1 Brassica oleracea var. oleracea
AACACACAAACCCCTCTCACCATTCCCAAATGGTAGCTCATTTTGCTAGCAAGAGATGAGAACCAATCTATGTTGCCTCCAATTCCCTCAAGATTTTGCACATGACAAGCTATCAAAAGAGGCCTCACTCATGCAATTCACTGTTTGGTCTCAAAGAATGGTTAGGGTTGTAGGGTGTGGAGTGTCATTTGGGTTAACAAAGATTGGTATAAAGGAATATGATAACCCAAATGTGTATGAGATCCATGATCAAGTATGCAAATGCCCATATGCAAGAGAGATTAAGTTCATTCAAGCCAAGTTCAGATTGGAGCTGATCTTAAGAACAATGCCAATATCAAGCAAGCAAACAAGTTTCAAGAAGAGTTTTCAAGGCTCGAAACCTGCAAGGCTTTCAAGAGATGCTTAAGCTATTTGATATGTTTAACTAGGGTGTCACTTTGAGTTCTAGACAAGAGTTACTTTACAAGTATTGGGGGCTGCGTCTGGGGGGTAAGAAAGTCAAAGTCTGATGTTGAGCATCCTGCCACAGCTCCTCTAGTCAGTATATCAGCCACCTTCTTCATGAACTGAGCTGAAGCTTCTACTTGCCTCTTCACAGTCTTACTCAACTCCTTACATTTGTCCTTGAGCTTGAAGATAGTTCTGTCCCGAGCTTTGTTCTACCTTTGGAGGTTGCCAATATGCTCATGAGCTTGGCGAAGGGGACCATTGGGTAAGGCTCCAGGACGTTGCTCAAAGTAGTAACGAGGAGGACCATAGAGGAGCTCAGATTTTAAACCGGAAGTGTCTTCTTGGAACACACCACATCTATCTGCAGTCTTCTTCTTCTTGGGAGATCTCATGGGGCCTAGAGGACCATGGGGTCCAAGGAGGTGTTCTTCCCCAATATCAAAGCTAATAGCTCCTGGTCGTGTCAAGCTCCTGAGGTCCCAATTTGGGAGAAGCACTTCAACCTCCTTTGTAGACTGTAGGTAAGAGTAGACACAAGTTCCCTCGAACCTTCCACTGAAGTACTGAGCTTTCTTCAAGTAGCTTCCATCCATGAA
>NC_027748.1:18421176-18425986 GCF_000695525.1 Brassica oleracea var. oleracea
GCTTCACAAAGAATCCCACCATTCCAAAATTCTTGTAGAAATCAGTGCTGACAAGAGGCAACTGAGATGGGTGAGCATAATGTTGGACGGTTTGGTGAAGAAGTTGTAGCTCCTCATCATTAACAGTGCCTGGTTCTTTCCTTGGGAAAATGGTGTGGACAATCAACCGGTGGAGATAGCGCACGGAAGGATGGCGAATGGAGGCGTTCTTTTCGCGGCTGGGCTTGCGACCCTTCCCCGCCAACACCTTCCAAACCATTTTGGCAATGTTCTCCTCCTTAGTTGCATCATAAGGTATGGGGATGGATGATTCCTCCAAATCCTTAAGACCAACTGCTTGTCCAATCTCCTTGAAGGTCATGTAGTAAACCTTCCCATGGATCTTGAATTTGATCTTTCCCCATCCTTGCCTCACATGTTTGGTGGTGTGAAAGGTGGCCTCTAATGATGCCAAGAACTGACATGACTCAACTTCATAGGTAGGGTAGGCCATAGTGAAGAAGCTTTGCATGTTCATGTGCTCCAACATTTGCTTAATGTCGTCACCTATCTCCAAATCTTCCATAATCTTGATATCCGCAAATCGAGTTGGAGTCTTCAGTTGGTGTCTTGGTTCTATCCCTCTCAGTATCAACCTTCTTCCTTTTAGACACTTTAGCTTTTTTGAGAGGAGCTTGGTCTTCTTCAGTGATGTCTTCATTTTCCTCGACTTGAGGAAGAGCTACCCTCTTGCCTTTTGGTTCCTTAGATCTTTTGGGAGGGGTTGACCTTCTACTGCTAGCATCCACTCCCTCGGCAGTTACAACTTTCTTGTCATCCCTCTTCTTTGCTGCCAAGGCTTGTTGCCTAGAAGTTCTTCCCGTTGTAGATACGGAGGTTAAATGCTTCCCATGTCTAGCAGTCTCTTGCTTGGCAAGCTCTTGTTTCTCGGCCTCTATCTTGTGTTGATCCTTTCTCCCCATTTGTACCTGAAAATTTCAAACCTTGGAAAAGAATAAGAAAATGGAAGTAGGAAACTTGATAATGAAAATGTGAATTCAATTCATGATCACTTAGCTTAAGCAAAACTATCACATTGCACAAGAGATGGATGTAAGAAAAGAATAAGGCTTTTAAGCAAAATTTAAGCATCAAATGAGTTCTTCAATTAGAAAGTTCTCTAATTAAGTTCTCAAACACCTTAACTAACAAAACCAAGCCAAAGTGATATGGAATTATAGTAGTTTTTAAAAATCCCCAAATCTCATGAACCCTAATTTTCAAAGTTCAAATTCAACTCAAATTCACCATAGAATCAACAACCCAACATGATATATAAGTTTTCCCTAGTCTATTTCACAAGAATCAAGCAAGAGAAAGATCAAATTTTAAGTTCAAATTTCTAGGGTTCATGAGGGTTACGAAATTGAACTTTGTGATACAATACCTCGCTATGGATGAATGGAAATGATGAGGTGAATCAAGAAAATAGACTACAAGGGCGAAAGCTTGATTTAGGAAAAAAAAATGGATTGATTTGGTGAAGAATTAAGTGATATATGGGATGATTTGGTGAGGGAGGTTTAAGAGAGTTTGGTGTTTGTGAAAGAAAAAAAAAAGAGAGGAAACGAGAGAGAGGGACTCGGGGTAGGTAGTTTTAGGGTTGAACCGGGTCGTGTTGCCGGTTTTAGGGTTAGAAACCATACATGAGCGGGTTAGACCCGACGACGCGGGTAGAAGAAACAGCCGAGACCCCACGTGATGCACCTCGCGTGAATATGTCTCCGATTGTGTTCGTCGTGCGAGCAGGTAGAGGAACCCGCGTGGGCTCGACCCGCGTTGAACCATCGACGAAGCGATGCGGGTTAGTCAACCCACGTGGGTTATCCCGCGTGAGAACGTCGTCTCCGACCAAATTCGTACGATCGGGTAAAGGACCCCGCGCCACTTATCCTGCGTTTTTTTTTTTTTTTTTTTTTTTTTTTTTTTTTTTTGTATGTACAAGGATAGACATGAGACTTCCTCCCAAGTGAGCTTGTTTTAAGTCTCTAGCTTGACTTTGCTTTCCTTTGGCTAGGCAGTAACGGGGTCGGAGAGTGAAACCGAGATTCCTTTCTCCTCACTTGTGGTTCCCATGTAGAGCTTAACTCTTTGTCCATTGACTGTGAAGTTTCCACCATTCCTGTCCCATAACACAATTGCCCCATATTGCCTAACTTCCTTGATCTTGAAAGGACCGGACCATCTTGACTTGAGCTTCCCGGGAAACAACTTCAGTCTATAGTTGTAGAGAAGCACTTGATCTCCAGCACTGAATTCTCTCTTCAAGATCTTCTTGTCATGAAAAGCTTTGGTTTTCTCCTTGTAAATCATTGAGTTCTCAAAAGCATCCAGTCTAATCTCATCAAGCTCATTGAGTTGGAGAAGTCTCTTCTCTTTGGCACTCTTGATGTCAAAATTCAGCAACTTAACAGCCCACAATGCCTTGTACTCAAGCTCAACTGGTAGATGACAAGCCTTTCCATACACAAGGTTGAAAGGTGTGGTTCCCAAAGGAGTCTTGTAAGCAGTCCTATAAGCCCAAAATGCATCATCTAGCTTGATAGACCAATCTTTCCTTGTAGTTCCCACAGTTTTCTCCAAAATAGACTTGATTTCTCTGTTGGAATATCCTTGAACATATGAGGCCTCCAAAACCCAGCTTGTAACACCTTCGAAACAGTCTTGAAAGTAGCAAAATGGCCTCCATAGGATGATCCATGACAGTGTGTAAGGATCCCTTCAACTTCTTCTTCATATACTACTCTTCTATAGAGTTGATCTCTAAAAAGGATGTAGAGGTAAGGCTCATCCCAATAGTATCTCTTCACATCTTTGTAGAACTTCTTCTTAGCATATCTTTCAAGACCCATTGCCTCTCTTCCACAAGCTAAGTAGTTCACCAAATCAGCATACCAAGGACCTTTCTCTTCATTTGCCTTCACCTCTTCAAGCTTCTTTCCAGTTTCACAAACTGCTACCACTGCTCCAATTGCCATTATCCATTCTTCTGGAAGCCCTTCATCAATAGGGATCCCACTCTCAATCTTCAGTCTAGACAAGTGATCAGCTACACCATTCTCGACTCCTGGCTTGTCTTTGATCTCAAGGTCAAACTATTGTAGCAGCAAGATCCACCTCAACAGCCTTGGCTTAGCATCCTTCTTGGCCATGAGGTGTCTCAATGCAGCATGATCAGTGTGGAATATGACTTTTGACCCAACCAAATAGCTTCTGAACTTCTCAAAGGCATAGACAATGACTAGCAGCTCCTTCTCAGTTGTAGCATACTTCATTTGGGCTTCATCAAGAGTTTTACTCGCATAGTAGATCACATGAGTCTTCTTGTCCTTCTTTTGGCCAAGAACAGCTCCCACAGCATAGTCACTAGCATCACACATGATCTCAAAGGGGAGATCCCAATCTGGTGGCTGCACAATGGGGGCACTAACCAGCTTGTCCTTCAACTTCTCGAATGCTTCTAGACATTCCCAATCAAAGTTGAATGCAACTTCCTTGCATAGAAGCTTAGTCATTGGCCTAGCTATTATGGAGAAGTCTTTGATGAATCTTCTATAGAATCCAGCATGACCAATGAAGTTTCTAATGTCTTTCATTGTCTTTGGTGGAGCTAACCCAACCATCACTTCAATCTTAGCCTTGTCCACCTCAATCCCTTTCTCTGAAATCTTGTGTCCAAGCACAATCCCTTCCTTAACCATGAAATGACATTTCTCCCAGTTCAGCACAAGGTTGGTGTCTTCCCATCTCTTTAGGACCCTGCAAAGCTAAGATTGGACAAACAAGCAGAAAACGAAGATCCGTAGACAGAGAAGTCATCCATGAACACCTCCACAACATCCTCTATAAGATCAGAGAAAATATACATCATGCACCTTTGGAAGGTGGCTGGAGCATTACGTAGCCCAAATGGCATCCTTCGATAAGCAAAGGTACCATAAGGGCATGTGAATGTTGTTTTCTCTTGATCATTTGGATGTATGGGTATTTGGAAGAACCCTGAATACCCATCAAGAAAACAATAATAGGGATGATTTGCAAGTCTCTCAAGCATTTGATCAATGAATGGCAATGGAAAATGATCATTTCTAGATGCTGAGTTTAATTTTCTATAATCTATGCACATCCTATGTCCTGTTATTGTTTTTGTTGGAATTAGTTCATTCTTATAATTTCTAACCACAATTATTCCACCCTTCTTTGGGACAACATGCACAGGAGACACCCATTTGCTATCGGAAATAGGATAGATTATGCCTGCATCTAGGAGTTTTAGAATCTCTTTCTTAACAACATCCTTCAAGTTGGGGTTCAACCTTCTTTGATGTTCTATAGAAGTCATAGATTCATCCTCTAGATGTATCCCATGCATGCATAAAGAAGCATCATCTAGTAAGTAGCCTATTGCCTTTCTATACTTTTTAAGTTCATTCAAAAGTTTATCACTACTCACTATGACAGGGTAAGTCTCATTAGGGCCAAGAAAAGCATACCTTACACCTTGGGGAAGAGGTTTAAGCTCCACTATAGGCGCCTTGAGTTCACTCCAGTCCTCTTGATGAATGTCTTCTTGTTGAGTAGCTGAGGTAGCATGGTGAATCTCATGTGTAAGCTCCTCATTCTGATCTTCACCAACAATCCCCTTGTGAGAATCCAGCATCTTCACATAGGCATCACTTTCCTTGTTCTCAATCACTTGGACCTCTTTTTCAATTGTTAAAGCTTGCTGTAGAGGGTCTTCAAGTGCCAACTCCTCTAGAAGCTCATCAGC
>NC_027748.1:18426192-18427473 GCF_000695525.1 Brassica oleracea var. oleracea
CTGGCTTCATCACCCATCTCCAACACAACAAAATCAGTAGGCATCTCAAAGTTACCAACCATCACGGGAAGGTCTTCTAGGATACCAACATGAATCTTCACTGATCTATCAGCCAACACCAAAGAGAGTCCACACTTCTAGTATTGAGTAAATCCAAGCTTCTTTGCAATAGACAAAGGCATCAAGCTGACACTAGCTCCAAGATCGCATAGACACCGCTCAAACCCCATGGGTCCTAGAGCACATGGTAAGGTGAAACATCCTGGATCCTCTAGCTTTCTTGGAACATCTAACCTCTGGATAATGGTGCTGCACTCGTGTGTTAAGATCATCATACCTTCCACCTCTTGCTTCTTTGCAGCCACAACATCTTTCAAGAATTTGTTGTACTGAGGGACCAACATAAAAGCATCAATGATGGGCATTGTGACCTGAACTTCACTCATTTGTTTCTCAAAGAGTGTCTTGTACTTCGCCAAGAGCTGTCTTTCGAATCTTCCAGGGAATGGCAGCTTTGGCTCATAGGGAGGAGGAACAAAAGAGGATTCATTTGTTGGAGTAGCAATTTCACAATGTTTCACTGTCCTCTTCTCTTCTCCAACCTTTTCTTTACCCTTAGCTTCAACAATCGTTTCCAGAATCTCTTCATCAACCTTCTCATCTACAATCACCACTTCATCATCAATGTTGATGGCCACCTCCCCACCTTGTTTTTCACCATCCTTGGTGAGAACTCTTGGAGGCAACTCTCTACCACTCCGTAGGGTGATTACCTTCATTGTTTCCTTGGGGTTTTGCTCTGGCTTTCCAGGTAATGACCCTTGTTGGCGACTTGGCTGAGAGTTCATAGAAGCAAACTGGTTCTCCAAATTTCGGATCTTGTTGTTGAGCTCATTGTAGCTTCTATCGATCTTGGAGTGAATGTTCTTGAACTCATAGCCCATTGTTTTCTCATTCTTTGCCTGAAAATCCAAGAATTTCTTGAACATGGCATCCACACTTGTATCTGAAGCTGGAGCTTGTGAAAAACTTCCTTGAGCTTGAGTAGACTGATTGTTGTGATTGCTGAAACCAGGAGGGATGTTTTGCCTAGGCTGATAGCTCCCATGCTGAGTGTTTTGCTTTGGCTGATATCCTCCTTGCTATTTGTTGGAGTAAGACCTTTGCTGGTAGTTGTTGTACTGAAAGTTAGGTTCCTTCCTATATCAAGTACCATTGTTGTTGATGAAGCATAGCTCTTCTTGGCCTTCCAAACCATCAACCTCATTGACCTTAGGAGGA
>NC_027748.1:18428198-18428947 GCF_000695525.1 Brassica oleracea var. oleracea
GAAAGGGAACAACTTCAACTTGAAAGCACCTTCAGAAACACCATTTGTCTTGGACAAGCCACAATATATATCAAACTTGTACAAGTGATCAAAAGGGTCTTCAGCAGCAAGGCCATGATACTTGTTGTTCTCTATGGTGTTGAGCAGCCCTGACTTGATCTCAAAGTTATTGTTCTCCACTGGTGGTGCTCTGATTCCTAACCTATGACCATTAATGCGAGGTTGATCATAGGCTCCAATGGCACGAGCTTGGCGCGGTGGATGTTGTGGCTGGCGCTGTGGGCTAAGGTGATCAGCTCTTGGATCAATGCCCCCTAGGGCATCACCATCTTGAGGCAGATTCTCCATATCAAACCCCAACCTTTGCAAGTGAGCTTGTTGCTCTACTTATCTTCTCTGTCTTGCAATCTCCCTCTCAAGTGTTCTAATGTCTTCCACTCTTGGAACTAGGTTTGTTGCACCTCTGCTTCTTGTGATCATACACCTGAAATGCAAAGGGAGAAGAAGAAAGAGAAGCAATAACACAATTAAACAAAAATTGACTTAGTCTCAAGCAAGTGACTAAATCTCAATGTCACAATCAACTTAGAATTTGGCAACAGCGCCAATTTGGTGTTAAGAGTTTTCGAGGCTCTTAATCAAATGTTATAGTATAAAGGATGTCAAACCAGTTCTAAGTGATTCTAAAGCAAAGGGAATGCAAGACCATGCTTAATCTAAATGCTATCAATTGGCAAGATGATTTTGAA
>NC_027748.1:18429629-18432377 GCF_000695525.1 Brassica oleracea var. oleracea
ATCCCCGCGTCGGACCGTCGTTACGCCTGCGGATCATGCGAGCGGGTACAGCATCCCGCGTCGTCGTCCCGTGTGATCCATGGACGGTTTCTCTTCGACAACGCGAGTAAGGGAACCCGCGTCGCTCCACCCCGCGTCGCGGTGTCGTCTCGCTTCTCCAACTTCGTGCGAGCGGGTACAGCATCCCGCGTCGTCGTCCCGTGTGATCCATGGACGGTTTCTCTTCGACAACGCGAGTAAGGGAACCCGCGTCGCTCCACCCCGCGTCGCGGTGTCGTCTCGCTTCTCCAACTTCGTGCGAGCGGGTACAGCATCCCGCGTCGCTCAAGCCGCGTCGGAGCTCTCTGTTGCTTCATGTCAACGCGGGTTAGTGAACCCGCGTGGTACAACCCGCGTTGCAATCATCTATACTCGACCAAACTTCATTCTTCATCTCTTTTCGAACCACAATGCTTCTAAACACCTCCAATCACTCTATGAGATACTCTATTACCTGATTAAGACATATGAATGCAATATGGATCCTAAAGATGCTAAATTCCTAATTTATATGATCAATATGTGCAAATTGGAGACTTAAATCAATGCAAATATGCAAGATATTAGGGTTCTTAAAAACCAACATGTCTACATTTTCATCCAATCTTACACAAGCATCATAACAAAATCAGACCTAAAAATAAAAAGGACTATAGAAAACATGGAAACTAAATCAAAACCTTGAGCTCCCATTTCCTTCTTGGCCTTAGCATGTATCTTCTATTTGTGCCGCTTGACGCAAATCATCTGTCGTTAACTGCATTAGAGATTACAGAGCATATATGATCAGTTAGTCTTTTACTTGCTATATTGAACTTCTTAACTTATTATAAGCCTAAGCTAACCCAATTCAGATACACCACATACCAGATGCTACGTGATACTATCATTTGAACTCAAAGCCATCCAAAGTCAGATACATATTTAAGTAATATGGACTTAAAATAGAGATCCTGCCTCTGTTCTTTCATCACGCATCTTATTGATAGCCGCTATCTCGACGATATTAGCTATCTCAATGATATCACCATCTGCAATTGAGTAACTTCACTAGCTTGCTGTCCCAACTAAGAAAACACACATGTTACAGAATACATAACTTACAACAACAACAAAGTTAACTCTTTTGCTATATACCATTTTTTTACCTGTGATTCAAAGTTCTTGGAATAGAAATGTATGCACTCTATATAATGAAAGGTCACCTCGATGTAGTCCATAATGGGTCTGCATTAACGATCAAGATAATTCCATATACTTGTGTAAATAAGTTGTTACCAAAACTTATAACCAATGCTACAAAAATCAAATATAAACATACCTGACAATTGAGACGTACATAAGTTCCATCTATGTTTCACAAGAGAAAAAAATATTAGAAAACACAAACTTTACCAAGACAGGTGAGAAAAGAAGACCCAGGAGATAGTATACTCAGTGCATTGACTCAATTTCTCTAGCGTCAATCCAGATTTTAAGCAACAAAATCTTCAAACAAAACTAAATTTCAAAGTTTTAAAGAAAAAAACTAAACTTCAAAACAACTTCATCTTAAACTCAGAAACAAAAACTTCAAAACAAAGTCATCATAAACTCAGAATCAAACTTTAAAGCTGCAAGTCCAAATCATCATAGTCCCCGTACTCATCCACATCCCCAAACACATATTGGAATAGGAATCTTACCTTAATTACGTCAAAGGCGGTGTGAAGCGTTAGTTCAGAACAAATGTTTTTCATTTTCAAAGTCTGGGACTTTTGCTGGAAAAATTCCTGTTTCTAGAGAAGTGAATTCAATGACTCAAGTCGATTTTCGAATGAAAGAGAAAATAATTCGCCGACTGGATTCGATGAAGAGATGAGGATCCTCCACGGCAGTCCATAACATCACCTTCCCAAAGCCGTAAAATGCCACCGTATTTCATCTCCTACATCTCCAAATCCTACACATATATTCCTTCCATTTCCTCCACCATCTCGCTCTCTTCCACCGCAAAGAACGAAATGGTCGAAACAAGAAACCTCTGCTCTACCCATTCATTTTTGGACACATGTGTTCTAAGAGATGTTCCTTGCCTCTCTTAATTAGAAGCCGTATCTTCTGTAAAATCTATTTTTCGTTTTCTTTTTAATTCTAACTAGGATAAGACGAGTTTATTTATATATATATATTATCGATAGTTTTTTTTATATATGTGATCATTTTATTTATATATATAAAATATTTTTTGTTGTTATTATATAATTTTTTTCTGATGGATCGGATCAATTTTTATTAAAAATAATGGAACAAAACTATAACTAATACATCATGGGTTGATCGGATTGGACATTAAACAAATTATAACATAAAAATCTTATTTTTTCCATTGAACACATTCTTGAAAAAAGTGAACAGTATTGTTTTCACAGTTGAATTATTTTGAATTTTATCTTCCATATGGTTTTGAAAGCTTTCAAATCAACCATCGAATTGATACATGTCATTTTAATGTTTTTAGTCGTATACTTAAGGAAAACTTACATTTTTGTAATTTAAAGTTGTTTTAAAAAATTCAAAATATAACATCTAAGAAAAAATCTAACATATAAGAAAAATCTAACATATAAAGTGTCCTCATTTTTGTATTTTAAAGTCGTTTTTAAAAAAAAAATAACATATAAGGTTTCCTCATTTTTGTAATTTAAAGTCATTTTAAAAAATTCAAAA
>NC_027748.1:18433527-18443791 GCF_000695525.1 Brassica oleracea var. oleracea
AAAAAATTCAAAATATAACATATAAGAAAAAATCTAATTTTTTTATTATATGGTTAATGTGATTGTTTAAGTTTTTTTAATAATATAAATTTAAACAAAAATGAAGAAGGATGCAAAAATTGTTATCAAATCTTTATTATTCATAATCATTAATTCCCGTATATATGTAAATCATATTAGGTAATTCCGTAGCTTTTATTTTAGGAAAGAATACACACTTCATATATTTTAGGTTAATATAATGTTCTCTAGTGTTATATAATTATGGAATAATGTGACACCATTAGATTAAACTATACTTTATATTAGATGCTCTAGAATTCTTTGAAATGAAATTTAGAAGGCATTTAGAGTGCCACCTAGGATTTGGGGTTTTTTTTAATTAATACAAAATTAAAGTTCTAATTTTTCAAATACTTCTCAATTAATATATAGGGGATTAGACTAAAAAACAGGCTTAAGAACAATGCCTTAGGTGTAAGAACCACTTTTTGTCTGCTTCCCATTAGTTCAAAACTCATCATTAACTTTTAATCACACCGCTGCATTATTTATTACTTCAATATAAACATATTTACTCCCTCCGTATATAAATATAAATATAAATGATTAATGCTTTAGTTTTTTACTTGTATATAAAATTTTGATGTTTAATTTTAATGAATGCATTTTATTTTAAAACTAACACAGAAACTAAAATATAAAAAATTGAGTGATAGAACTTTATTGAGAACTAAATAAAACTAATAAAATTAATAAATTAAAAATAATATAAATAAATATATATTTTTGATTTTATTAATATATGTGCAAATGATGACAAAAAATTAATATATGTGCAAATTCTAAATATTAAAAACTTAAATTCAGAAAAATATTTACTTTAATCTATTGTTTTATTTGTTAAAAAAATATACGACGAGTGCATGAATAAATAACAATATATTTTTATAACAATTGTTCCTTTTTTTATTTTCTTAATTAAATAAATGTCACAGCAATGTAAATCCGTTAGAACATCAAAGAAAGAAACATAGGTTTTGATTTGTAACATGTGTTAGAGCATCTTTAGTTTAACTTTATTTTTCATTCTAAAATGGAGTTTGCAGTAAAAATAGTCCAATGATATTCTACTTTTCACTCTATAACAGAATAAAAATAGACTCACTCTATAAATAAAATAATACATTTTTTTTGTTCATCACTCTAACTGTATTGTAGAATTGTCTTATTTTGAAAAAAATAGAGTGAATCACTGGAGATGGTTTAATACTTGAGTTAATTTTAGTTATACATATAATTTAAGAATATTATAAATCATGAACTAGTTTTGAATTTTTTTACAATTATGAATTAGATTTCATTAAACCGATAAATAAAATATTAGATTAAAATTAACAAAAATCTCATGTATTAAGACATGAGTTAAATATTTTTGAGAAATTTTCACAAATACCAAATTCATAGTACCAATTTTCATGTTTACACTAACCATTTTTACCCTCACTTTTAATGAAGGGTAAAAGATACTTATACCCCTAGGGTTAACTAATCTAGACTTAGGGTTTAGAGTTGAGAGGTGGGGTAGGGTTTTTGGAATGTGAAATTTAGGATTCTAATAAATATATAAATAAATATTAAATTTTCTTAAAAAAATGTTGTCAAAAAAAAATATTTTAAAATAGTTTCAAACATAATTTTTGATTTTCAAAAAACAATTTCGAAAAAAAATTCAAAAAAAATTATGTTTTCGAATTATATTTTTAGAAAGTATTTTTGAAAATGTCCCTTTAGTGATGGTAAAGATGAAAAGTGGTATCATGAAAATGGTAAACATGAAATTCTCCCAATATGTTTTGGGTTTTATTTTAACTGCTCACGTCCAGTTTTGAATATTTTTTTAACAAATTTAACAATTTACAATACATGATCGTATAGTTGAGTATGTATAGTTTTATTAATTAATATAATATATTTAATAATTTAATGTACTTGTTAGCCAAAGATCTCTCATTTTTTTTCACTTCAATTAGTTATAAAAATTATTTCTATATTTAAGTTGTTGGTTTTCTTTGGTAACTAATAAGTTATGTAAATAAATCATTTGTATATATTTTTATTAAATGTTATTTATATTCTTCTTTGTAATATTAATAATTTACAACAATTTTATACATTGGAATAACTTACCGATCATATTTTTATAACAATCTCACAACATCAATCTATAGTTTTTACCACACAGTTTTTATCTTATATATTAAAACAGAAGTCACTATTTTTTTAATGTGTGATTTTTTATGGTGAGCCATCTTTTAAATAATTCGTTAAATGTATGTTATCTATATATATTATTAAAAGTGAAGTACATTTTGCTACTGTTTGAAAACATGGATAGCAGTATAAATGAGAATTGTTTGGAAACATGAATATATATTATTACGTTTACTATACACAACACCATTTGTATTTATTAGTCAATCAACACTAACTTTTGTGCCAATAAAATCAAAAATGTAAAATAATTGTGTTTTGCATATGATCAAATGTTCAGGGTAGTTTGTTTTACTAAATTTTTTATTTTAGTTTCAATCGGTAAAAAATTACGTAGCGAAAAAAACATAATTCAAATACATGTTTTTGTGAATAAAATAATAACTTAAATTAAAATAATAAAAATGTATTAATTTTTTTTGTCACTTAGTTTTCCACTCCATATAACTATTTAAAAAAAAAAAAAAACTCTTTCGTTTTCACTTAATTTAGACAAAACATAGAAATAGTCATTTTTTAGTTTATAAAATCAGCTAGGCATGAACATTGGATATCCATTTAGGTACATGTTGTTCATTTCGGGTATTTTTTTTTAAAATTAGGCCCACTTGAATATTATAAATTTATGTGTGGGTTTTGAGTTGGATCATTCTGGGTCTGGATGAGTTCGGTTATGATGTATAGGAACCTAAAAATATCTAAATAACAAATATATCTGAAACGAGTTCGGATATTTATACAAAAAATAATCATATTACCCGATTCAGTCCAAGCCTTTTGAATACAATTAGTTATATTACGACTCATCTAAAATATATAATACTAATTATAAAAACAAATATTAATGTATAAAAATGCAAGAACCAATATCCGCTACTATGCAGAAATCAATCTTTAGTTATTACTGTATTATAATAATATCTCAAACAATTTATTCTTCTGTCACTTCAATCCGTGTTGTCGACCATATTGAGATTGATTATAATTTTGTTTTCTCTCCTACAGCTAATGATGAAACTATGTAAATTCTGCGGATACTACATTGATTTACTGTCAATTACCTAAAGGCGATCTCGAGAAACTAGCCGAGTATATATTTACAAGAAACTGGCCGAGTATGATCGCGTCTCAGGAGCCTAAGACTTGAGCGGTTCCTTCCCCTCCGAGATCACATAGAAAGGAATCTCCGTCATCAAATCCAAAGACATCTTCCCCATCTGCTCCATAGTCAGTAACATAGGGGGAAAGTCGTGTTTGATTGAGCAGGGGACACTTGAGGGGAAGGATCCGTAGTGGCTGATCCCACTCATTTATCACCATTAATATTTTTTATAAGACTCTACAGTCTATTGTTGTTGTGTATTAATCTATCACATAATCATCAAACCACTATATGATTATGTCTGACGGTGTTTTCCTCAGAACACACAAGGTGGATAACGACATCAGAATGTTATTTGCGTTTGTTATGATTTTGTTGAGTTTGAGGACATGACTTCCGTTGAGAATGCTACTTCGGTTTGTTTCTTCCACCACACTCTTCACTAGATTAGGTTTATTTCCTCTGTTTCCATTTCGGTTCTACGCTGGTTTAGTTTTTGTTGCACTTTTAAATTAGTTAAAACTAATATACTTAACAAAGGTTAAGTGTTTATTCATTAATCAAAGTTAACAGTTAAATTTTGCTGAATTAAAATGGCTGAGTCAACATAAAACAAGATTAAAATGGCTAATATTCAAACATTGGATTAATAGTTAAATTTTGCTGAATTAAAATGGCTGAGTCAACATAAAACAAGATTAAAATGGCTAATATTCAAAAATTGGAAATTTAAATTGCTCATATACGAGTTCAAGTCTTTTTGGCTTTTTATTTTTAAGTTCAAGAGTTATTTTGATGGTTTTCTCAAAAATTGGGACAGCTAATAATAACATGAGTCTGACTCTATTATCCAAATCGGTGCAAATCATTGGTAACTTCTAGAAGAATCTTCGGGTGTGGTTTAGTGAGCGTTGGTTTTGATCCAGTAACTGATGTTTACTAAGTATAGATATCAATCTGGGTCAACCCGTTTGCTTAAAATCCCAAGAAAAATGAATATTTTTCTACTTGCAAAGAATGGTAAAGTTGGACTTATGAATCATGGCAACAACAGTTCGATTGTTTTCATTTTTGAAAACTGCTTCAGTGAATCACATTTTAATGATTTAATCCGTAAGTTTAGCTCAAATCAAGTGTTCTTTTTATCGTCTCTCTCATTTGCAGTATATTCACTAAAATAAGTTTATAATTTTGCACATGCATTTTTTTTTTTTTTTTGAAAACTAAAATATTTATTTTTGAAGCTTTCTTTGTTTTGAAACCATATGAATGCTTTTGAATATTTCGCACATGCATGCGTTGTTTGTTTCAGGTAAAATTCAAAATCTAAAATACAGTAAAACTAAACCTATTTGGTATTTATATCGGATTCAGTTTAGTTTAGATAAAATTTCCGGATCCATTCAACCAATTCGGCATTTCTGCCTATCTCTGCTTAAAATGATTAATTAAGTTTAAGAAGTTTTGTAATAAATGTTCCAATAATAGATACCAATTGATGAAAACAATTAAATATCAAAACATAAATATCATAGAGTAACAGTATCGAACAAAGTACATAAATATCAATGTTATAGAATTATACAATATATAATTAAGATCAAATTTTAACTGTTATCATCTCAACTCTAGTATTACATGTCATACCTATCGAAGATATAAAGTCCTACATTCGCATCTGTCATTTTTTACTTTGAATCTAGTAAATTACCAAGGTTAAACCAAGAGATATGTCACCAGTGTTATAAAAATCGGTTTATACAGCATTTAGGTGTCCGTCTAGTCGACAAAAATTGGCATACTCGCTTAAAATACCGGTTTAGGCGTCCACCTAATCAATAATCTCATATAAAACCTTTAATTACCGTCTATCGATTTCTTAAACAATTTATATCACTGAATCATACACAGAGACGGACCCAGGAGTAAGTTTTGAGGGGCTCATAAACAAAATTTTACCAACTCAACTACTGATTATTTATCAATTTCTTATACAAAACAACATTTCACTACAAGAAACCACATGCTTAACGACAAAATTTAACGAGGAAGAACAAACCTCGTAAATTTACGTCGAGTTTACGAGGAATTTAAGTGAAAAACTAAAGTCATCGTTATTTCCTCGTAACGTAACGACAAAAGTGTTTCGTCGTAAAGTGGATGTAATTTTACGAGTATTTTACGAGGAAAAACTATTTCCTCGTAAATACGACGTAAACTTTGCGTGTTATTTACGAGGAAATAGTTTACGTGTATTTAGCGAGGAAATTTTTGAACCCACCAACTTTGTAGGTGTTACACGTTTTTTTTGGCCACCTAATTAATTTTCGTCGTAAATTCATAGGAAACTTGCAACTACCAGATTCGAAATTTCCTATAAATATGGATGTTTGAACATCATTTTAAACACACCAACAACAAAAAACGTGAAAGAAAAAAAAATGGCTGGCTCCGGGACTATTTACGAGTTGCGGAAGTGGATGTATATGCATAGAGATGCTAACGGGAGAGTGACGAAAGAATACCTTGCGGGTCTGGAGACATTTATGCATCAAGCAGATTCAACACCGCTCGCCCAAGAAAGTGGTAAGATGTTCTGTCCTTGTCGGAAATGCAACAATTCGAAACTGGCAAACCGTGAAAATGTTTGGAAGCATTTAATAAATAGAGGTTTCACGGCAAATTACTATATCTGGTTTCAACATGGAGAAGGTTTTAATTATGATCAGAATGAAGCTAGTAGTAGTAATAGCAATTTTCAGGAAAAAGAACCGGTTGATCATCATTTGCATAATGAACATAGTTACCAGCAAGAGGAGATGGTAGATTATGATAGGGTTCATGATATGGTAGCTGATGCATTCGTAGCTCATGATGAAGATGAAGAACCTAATATAGATGCAAAAAAGTTTTACGAAATGTTAAACGCGGCGAATCAACCACTTTACAGTGGTTGTAGAGAAGGTCTCTCTAAATTGTCGTTAGCTGCTAGAATGATGAATATTAAAACTGATCACAATCTACCTGAAAGTTGCATGAACGAATGGGCGGACTTGTTTAAAGAGTACTTGCCGGAAGACAATGTGTCTGCTGATTCTTATTATGAGATTCAGAAACTGGTTTATAGTCTTGGGTTGCCTTCGGAGATGATAGATGTTTGCATCGACAACTGCATGATCTATTGGGGAGATGATGAGAAGCTAGAAGAATGTCGATTATGCAAGAAGCCACGATTCAAGCCGCAAGGACGAGGACGTAATAGGGTACCGTACCAAAGGATGTGGTACCTACCAATTACAGACAGATTGAAAAGATTGTATCAATCAGAGCACACTGCTGGAAAGATGAGATGGCATGCCGAGCATACTCAGACGGATGGTGAGATGACTCATCCATCAGATGCAAGAGCCTGGAAACATTTCAACAAAGTACATCCAGATTTCGCTAGCAATATCCGGAATGTGTATCTCGGATTATGCACAGATGGATTTAGTCCGTTCGGAATGTCAGGGAGACAATATTCATTGTGGCCAGTCTTTCTTACTCCATACAACCTGCCACCGGAGATGTGCATGCAACGGGAGTTACTATTCTTGACCATATTAATACCTGGTCCGAACCATCCAAAAAGGTCCCTGGATGTTTTCCTACAACCACTGATAAAAGAGTTGAAGGATTTGTGGTCAACAGGGGTGAGGACGTATGACTGTTCAACGAAGACGAATTTTACGATGCGAGCGATGCTTTTGTGGACCATAAGTGATTTCCCTGCCTATGGGATGTTGTCTGGATGGACTACACATGGGAGATTAGCTTGTCCATATTGTAATGGAACGACAGATGCGTTTCAACTGAAGAATGGTAGGAAGACAAGTTGGTTTGATTGTCACCGTCGATTTCTTCACATTGGCCATCCTTACCGAAGAAACAAGAATTTGTTTAGGCACAAAAGGGTTGTGAGAGACACTCCTCCTCCATATCTAACTGGAGAACAAATTGAAGCGCAAATCGACTACTACGGAGCTAACGAAACAGTTCGTTGGGGTGGTAATTGGCATGTCCCTCGTAATATGCCAGATTCTTACGGTGTTCATCACAACTGGCACAAGAAGAGTATATTTTGGGAGTTGCCATATTGGAAGGATCTTCTTCTGCGCCACAACCTCGATGTGATGCATATAGAGAAGAATTTCTTTGAGAACATCATGAATACAATATTGAATGTCCCAGGGAAGACAAAAGACAACATAAAATCGAGGTTGGACTTGCCGGATATTTGCTCAAGAAGCGAGTTACATATTAAAAGCAATGGACAAGTTCCCGTTCCGATATTCAGATTATCTTCAGAAAAAAAGTCGGTGTTGTTCAACTGGGTGGCATCAGAAGTGAAGTTCCCCGATGGGTATGTTTCGAATCTCTCTAGATGTGTTGAAAAGGGTCAAAAGTTCTCCGGGATGAAGAGTCATGATTGTCATGTATTTATGCAACGACTACTGCCCTTTGCATTTGCGGAGCTACTTCCAACAAACGTACATGAAGCACTTGCAGGTACGTAGTGTATTATATCACAATAATTTACAAAATAATATATGACTAACAATGTGTTTAATTTTTTTTCGAATATAAAAGGCATTGGAACATTTTTCAGGGATCTGAGCGCACACACTCTTAAAGAAGAAGTCGTGGAACAGCTTCAGGAGAACATTCCCATCTTATTGTGCAACTTGGAGAAGATATTTCCTCCCGGATTTTTTGACGTCATGGAGCATCTAGCTGTCCACCTCCCATATGAGGCATTGCTTCGTGCACCTGTACATTACGGATGGATGTATCAGTATGAGCGAGCCATGAAATATTTGAAGGGAAAAGCAAAGAACCTCGCCAAAGTTGAAGGTTCTATAATTGCTGGAAGTTTGACGGAAGAAGTTTCTCACTTCACATCGTACTACTTTGCGTCAAAAGTACGTACACGGAGAAGAGCTCCAAGAAGATATGATGATGGTGGTGTTGCGCCAACATATGCAGTTGCTGGTGTTCCAGACATCTTTAGCCAGATTGGGCGACTCGGTGGAAAGTCTAAAGAGGTTTGGTGGTCGAGTGAACAAGACGCTCATAGTGCACACACCTATATTCTACTCAATTGCGAAGATCCATTGATGCGTTATTTTGAAAGGTAACATATATTGACACTTCGAAACACATATAAGTATAATTAATTGTATAATTGCGAGAGATTCATTCCTATAAAATGTGATTTTACAGCCTATTTGTTTCTCAAGTCGAAGAAACATTTCCTGGTATATCCACAAGTGACGTAGACAAAAGGAAAGATCAACACTTCATTAAGTGGTTGCGGAATCAGGTATTAACTAAAAAAAATTTCATACATTATCTGTATTTCATTAACATTCTCTTTATTTTTGCAGGTTGATTATGACGACGACGATGCAGATTATCCTAAGTGGTTACACGAAGTAATTCAATCTCCACTTGTAAAGGTCACCACATCACAGATGTATTTCACACGAGACTATACTTTTCATACATATGACTATGGTAGACAGCGGGCGACCAGTAACTATGGAATATGTGTGAAAGGGGAAACAGATTTCTACGGGATCTTGACGGAGATTATTGAAGTCGAATTTCCAGGGATACTGAAGCTGAAATGCGTCCTCTTCAAATGTGAATGGTTCGACCCCGTCGTCAACAGAGGTGTTCGGTCTAACAAATTCGGTGTAGTTGATGTCAACGGTGGAAGAAGGTACAACAAATTCGAGCCTTTCATCTTAGCTTCACAAGCAGACCAAGTTAGCTTCCTTCCATACCCTCGGATGAGAGATTCAGGTATAAATTGGTTAGCAGTGATCAAAGTTACACCTCGAGGACGAATCATCAGTGGAGAAGAACCACCATTGCAAGAAGAACAGATAAATGAAGTCGAGGAACCTGAACAAGAAATTGATGACATCCTTCTCATTGATCCGCATAATCACGAGTACGAAGATCTTACCGATGATGCCACAGACGAAGCTGTTGAAGACGAGTTTAATGAAAATGATGATGTTTCTAGTGATGACGAGAATGTCGATGTATCCGATTGATGTATTTGTTTTATGAATAAGATGAGGGAGTTTGTTTTATGAATAAGATAATGTGAGGTTTGTTTTATGAATAAGGGAATGCTGGGAGTTAGTTTGGAGTTTCGGGTTTCGGGTTTCGGGTTTGGGGTTCTAGGGATTTAAACATAACACTCGTTAAAAATAACGACAAAACTTAAAAATAAATATGGGGTTTGGAATATATGAAGTAGAAAATAAGGAATATGGGGTTTCGGGTTTCGGGTTCTAGGGATTTAAATATAACACTCGTTAAAAATAACGACAAAACTTAAAAATAAATATGGGGTTTGGAATATATGAAGTAGAAAATAAGGAATATGGGGTTTGGGGGTTTCGGATTCTAGGGATTTAAACATAACACTCGTTAATTCCACAAACAAAAAATCGTCGTAAAGGACTCGTAGGTCAACGAGGAAATAACGACGAAATATAAAAATAAAGAACGCGGGACTCGTTAATTCCACGTAGGACAAAATCGTCGTAAATACCAAGTACGATGAATTCGTCGTAAAAACCACGTAGGATGAAATCGTCGTAAATACCACGTAGGATGAATTCGTCGTAAAAACCACGTAGGATGAAATCGTCGTAAATACCACGTAGGATGAATTCGTCGTAAAAACCACGTAGGATGAAATCGTCGTAAATACCACGTAGGATGAATTCGTCGTAAAAACCACGTAGGATGAAATCGTCGTAAATACCACGTAGGATGAATTCGTCGTAAAAACCACGTAGGATGAAATCGTCGTAAATACCACGTAGG
>NC_027748.1:18446649-18451195 GCF_000695525.1 Brassica oleracea var. oleracea
AGGCGGATGTTACGAGGAGGAGTGATGAATTCTACCAGGCGATGAACGACCCTTAGTTTTTTTTTTCGGTTGTTGTATTATATAAATTCAAAACTTATTTATATATAAAATATTTTCATATTGATTTATTTTTATTTTAAATTTTAATTTATTATTAAATTAAATAATTTTAATTATTTTTTAATTATATTTTTAAATTCTGTAAAATAATAAAAACGAAGTAAATTCGTAGCTAATGTACGACCTCTTTATGTGGAAACCTTACGAGGAAATGACGAGAAATAGTAAACGAGTATTTTACGAGAAAACATTTACGAGAAAATAACGAGTAAAGATAAACGAGCATTGTACGAGGAAATCCTTTCGTGGTTGTTACGTGTATTTTGCGAGGAAACGCTTTCAAGGTATTTACGTGTAGATTACGAGGAACTCGTTTCGAGGTATTTACGAGGAAATATAGCGACGTCCTTACGTGGATGACGTGGTCTTTACGACGAAATGCTCTACTTCGTCGTTACGACGAAATATATTCCTCGCTAAGTTACGACGAATTAGCGAGGAAATATGTGTTACGACAGATGAGTAACGAGCAAACGCGCTTCCTCGTTTATTCGTCGTAAAGCCTCTTTTACGACGAACTAACGAGGAAAACCGCCCTCGTTAAGATTATGTTTTCTTGTAGTGTTTTATCATATTTTTGTAGTGTCAAGTGACCCCACTCCTCTCTATGTAGGCACACCCCTGATCATATATGTATTAAGACGACCTGCTCGGTTTACCAAACCCGGTGTGGGTTCTCAGTTCACCAAAACCGATCATGATATAACAATCTTTACCCGATTCTCAGTAGCACTTCTTTTGTGTTGCTCAGAATTCTGTTATGCGATGCCAAGTTACTCAAATGGATCCATGTGATTCTAAAAGATAAGACTAATCTATAACGTACAATACAATACAAGCTAAATAAGGAATCAACAGAGGGTTTATTTCCTTGTACATACATAAGGCTGCATCTCCATCCGTGCTTCAATGTCTAACTGCTTATTGAAATTGCGATATCTCCATGGTGTGCATTATCCTCCTGTTCTTCCATCAACATATGGGTAAGTAGGAGGACTAATTCACAATAATTGAGAAGAGGATAACAGAAACCTGCAGATTCATTTCCCGGAGTTTTTTTAAGTTGTGATCAAAGTAAAGCGGAGACCAACGAGGACAACATCAAGAAGCAATTAAGTAACCTTGATTTTTTGCATCGTTTCGTAGTAACGAGGACATCCGTCCCATCACCGTTAAGGTCAGCTATAATAGGTAGTGGGAGACGATAGACTTCGTGTTTGATTGGGTAATCATCATACAAATGGAACCATGCTTCTTTGAATGCAAAATATTAAACCAACAACTAAACCGACATGATACCTTATCAGATGAGAGAGAGTGAAAGTTTGTTATTTTCACATTAATGATAAAGTTGTTACAAGAGTCAGTTTATATACACGCTTAATATTAAACCAACAACTAAACCGAGATTTACAATTCTAATAACCGGTGGTTAGTCTAATAGGCATTCAAGACTTGGTCATCCTTCTTTTTCAAAAATTCAAGTTCTCTCTGAAGCTCTTTCTTTTCCTAAAGCTCATCTCAAAGACTGGTCACATTGCAAGACGTGTCATCTTGCAAAACAAAAGTGTCTAGCTTTCACTTTTCATAATAATCTAGCTGATAAACCTTTTGATCTTATTCATTTAGATGTCTGGGGTCCCTTTTCTGTTACTTCTGTTGAGGGTTTTAGATATTTTCTTACCATTGTTGACGATTGTTCAAGAGTCACATGGATATATTTTCTGAAACACAAAAGTGATGTTCTACAAATCTTTCCCATCTTTCTTAACCTTGTAGAAGCATATTACTCAAGTAAAGTCAAATCTATTCGTTCAGACAATGTCCCCAAACTCTCTTTTAAAACTCTTCTTGAATCAAAAGACATTTTTCACTTCTACTCATGTGTTGGTATGCCAAAACAAAACTCTGTTGTTGAGCGAAAACATTAACACATATTAAATGTGGTCAGGGCTCTTCTTTTTTCAATCCAATGTCCCGTTACAATACTGGAGTGATTGTGCCAGAACCTCAGTCTTCTTGATCAACAGAACACCATCTCCTTTACTTCAAAATAAAACTCCCTTAGAGATCATTAAGAACAAACCACCGGATTATTCTCTTTTAAAAGATTTTAGGTGTCTCTGTTATTCCTCTACATATCCTAAAGATCAACACAAATTCACTCCAAGATCAGATGCCTCAGTGTTTTTGGGTTATCCTTCTAATTGTGCCAGAACTTCAGTCTTCTTGATCAACAGAACACCATCTCCTTTACTTCAAAATAAAACTCCCTTAGAGATCATTAAGAACAAACCACCGGATTATTCTCTTTTAAAAGATTTTAGGTGTCTCTGTTATTCCTCTACATATCCTAAAGATCAATTCACTCCAAGATCAGATGCCTCAGTGTTTTTGGGTTATCCTTCTGGTTATAAAAGTTACAAAGTCCTTAACCTTGAAACAAACTCTATTTCTAATTTTCTATTACCAGAAACGTTCTTTTTCATGAAGACATTTTTCTTTTCAGTCCTCTGAGCCTAATGATTTTGTTCTTGATCTTTTTCCTTCTACAAATTACATCTTTCCATTCATGATACTTCACCATCTATTCCATAAACTTCTTCTTCTATTCATGTGCCAATTCATGTCCTTGCCCCTCCGGTCTTATCTGATAACAACTCTGTCACAGTTAGTCTGAAAATACTAATGATATGAATGCAAACAGGCTTAAGAGGAACATTCGTGCTCCGTCATATCTTGCTGATTACCATTGCAATCTGATACATCAATTTTTTTTGACTAGTGGTCATACAAAACATTCCTTATCATAGGTTATTGATTACTCGAGATTCAGTGAAGACTATGTCAAGTTCATCTGCAGCATCTCTGTTGAGTCTGAACCTAGAAATTTTCAAGAGGCTATCAGGGATAAAAGATGGCATGAGCCAATGAATGATGAGCTGCAGATGTGTGTGGAAACTAGTACTTTTTCAGTGGTTTCTTTGCCTGAAGGAAAAGAACTGATTGGATGTCGTTGGGCTAACAAGAAAAAGTATAATCCAGATGGAACAATTGAAAGAAGAAGATCAAGATTAGTGGCTAAAGGGTATACACAACTAGAGGGAAGTGATTACATAGACACTTTTTCTCATGTTGCCAAGATTTTCACAGTGAAGTTGTTCTTGGATTTGGCTGGAAAACAATGATGTTCTCTCATGATATTTTGTGTTTTTGGCACATTATATGTATGTCTTACTAATAATTTTCAAGGTTTTATCGAGTCTTTTTAGTTCATTTGAGTCATTACAGGTCTGAAGTTGCATTGGATGGGAGATGGACCAACTGGAGGAAAAGAGGAGAAAAAGAGTGTGATTTGGAGTCTTTCGCGCAGAACAGTCGAGCGGAGCAGCCCGAGTGCATGCTCCAGCGGCAGAGATTTAAAAGGAAGTTTCCAAATATTTCAGGATTTTCCCTAGTTTTTCTATTTTTTCCTCTAGCCGCCAGTGGCTCATATATATATTCTTCTTTTATTTGCTTTATGACCTACCTTAGTTTTTACGCAAGAAAGACCTGAGAGAGCTTTGTTTTTTGGCGATTGCTACTTGTAAGGGAGAAAGCCTCATCTATCTCCTAGAGAAGATTATCATGAACCCTCTGATTTCTATTATATATTATATGCAGTATTATTCAGAAATCATGCTTCTCTGTTCTTGTGTTATGATTGAGTAGTCACCGAGTTAGTTTAGGGTTCTAGGGTTTTGGATTCGTGAGCTGAAGCATAAATAAGTCATCTTAAGATTGTCTACATTCATATCTGTTCTTATTGCTTGCATTGAACTGATCACTTAATGCATGAATTAGGGTTAATTTATTTAGCTAACCGTTGGTTGATAACTTGATATGATTTGAATGAGCTTTGCATCCCTAGTCAGCGAGAGTAGATATTAGGGTGTATTGTGAACATATCGGACTTGATCTCTAAAGCTTGCTATCATGTCTTGATCCAAACGAGAGTTTAGGTATCAAGACCGATCTGCAAAGGAATCAACACCACGACAGTGGGTTGTTTCAACATGAGTGATCCGAGTTTAGACTTGTGTAAACTGCACTTGAATAATTGCTTGGTTTGCGATTTCCTTACCTGAAGAAGAAATCCTAGACTAGCACCTTTAATCAATTCGAAAACAACCTCATCTTGTTACTTGTTCTTTACGTTACCTTACTATTCTAAAACCCCACTTTTGTTTTAGCTTAATTCTGATCCCATAAAGATAAAGTGTGAACTGGTCCTCTGGAATTGAATCTAAAGATATTACAACTACACTGTTAACTTGACAGTAGACAAATATCCAATTTTATTGTATCATCTCACACAGATGAATGTAACTAACGCCTTCTTATACGATGGCTTAGATGAAGAAATATATATATATATATATATATA
>NC_027748.1:18457386-18461657 GCF_000695525.1 Brassica oleracea var. oleracea
TGAATTAGGGTTAATCAATTTAGCTAACCGTTGGTTGATAATTTGATATGATTTGAATGAGCTTTGCATCCCTAGTCAGCGAGAGTAGATATTAGGGTGTATTGTGAACATATCGGACTTGATCTCTAAAGCTTGCTATCATGTCTTGATCCAAACGAGAGTTTAGGTATCAAGACCGATCTGCAAAGGAATCAACACCACGACAGTGGGTTGTTTCAACATGAGTGATCCGAGTTTAGACTTGTGTAAACTGCACTTGAATAATTGCTTGGTTTGCGATTTCCTTACCTGAAGAAGAAATCCTAGACTAGCACCTTTAATCAATTCGAAAACAACCTCATCTTGTTACTTGTTCTTTACGTTACCTTACTATTCTAAAACCCCACTTTTGTTTTAGCTTAATTCTGATCCCATAAAGATAAAGTGTGAACTGGTCCTCTGGAATTGAATCTAAAGATATTACAACTACACTGTTAACTTGACAGTAGACAAATATCCAATTTTATTGTATCATCTCACACAGATGAATGTAACTAACGCCTTCTTATACGATGGCTTAGATGAAGAAATATATATATATATATATATATATAGCAATTGCCTCCGGGTTATGCACCTCCTCATGGTGAGACCTTGCATCCAAATGCAATATGGAAGCTTCATAATTCTCTCTATGATCTGAAACAGGCCTCACGACAATGTAATAAAAAAATTCTGATGTTTTGTTGAAAGATGGATTTACTCAATCCGAAACAGAACATACATTGTTCGTGAAGAAGGCTGGTCGTAACTTTACATCCTTATTGGTGTACGTGGATGATATACTAATAGCTAGTAATGATGATGAAGCATTTACAGCTTTGAAGAAGACGTTATCTCAAACGTTCAAGATAAAGGATCTCGGGCAAGTCAAATAATTTCTTGGTTTGGAGATTGCAAGAACATCTCAAGGTTTTTCTGTATCTCAACGAAAGTATGCCCTTGATGTATTGGATAGTGTTAGTCTCCTTGGTTGTAAACCAGTTGCTACATCTATGGATTTAGATGTTCAACTCAGTGCATAGAGTGGAGATTTGTTGAAAGACCATACAGTTTATCGGGCTTGATATCACTCAAATTACCCTAAGAAGCGATTTTACTCTCTCAAATAAGAGGTTCAATTGTAGTACTTAAGGATCAAATCCACAGTGAGTTAGAGCACACAACAGACTATAGAAATCAACGTTAAGCTATGCAATCAATATTAAAACAGTATACAAAGCAGTAAGCAAGGTGAACAAGGCAATTGTTTGATTGATTAATTGTGGTTTGTAAACAATAAAGTTAAAGCGCTAGACCTAGGGATCTATCAATCAAGAGATTCAAAACTACAATCAAGGATGCAAAGAGTTTTATAGGTTCAGTTCTAGAACTTGAATTCATTAGCAAGTAATCCAGCTTCCGCATGCAATTACTATTCAGATGTCTAAATACTATGTTCCAACCGTCGCATGCAAACAAAGGACTAGTATCGATTGATGCAATCGATTAAGCGTCGATCAATACTACTTCAGACAAACATTATCGCACAGATCAATAATGTTCAATTAGATCTAAACCAACTCTCGTATGCGCCTAGATATCTAATCCACTCAGGGTTCGGGTTCCGTTAATCAATTGTACTTTGGTGCCTCTCAATTATCCTATGATTCTAGGTTCAAACAATCAGTCACACTGTCGTGCTTTTCCAACTATTCTAGATCCTAATATTACAAGCTAACCTGGTGCAGAAATCAGTAAACAACTCTAGCAATCCTAATATATTCAGTTTGACAATAAGCTCATGATATCCCTAAACCTAACATGGTGAATATTCAGACATGATAAAAGAAACACAAAAATAGTCTGAATAAATAATAGAATAGGAAGCAATGGTAAAACCAATGGAGTTCCAATAAATCTTTGAAGGATAATTGATCTTCTCTCCAACCCTAAAACTATAAAAAAATGAATAGAATAAAGCGTAGCTGTCAACAATGGCTTAGAAAACACATAAATAGAGTTCTGAGTCGTCCATGAGTATTATGGTAACTTGTGGTAACTTCTGGGCTTAGGTCAGTAATGAAATAGGCTCGGCCCGCATTCTGGCATCACCGTCGATCAACACCAAGGGTGCACCATCGATCGACATTCCTTTATCTCCTCGACAGCTCCGTCTCGCGAGGTAGATGTACCACTCTTCAGTAAAACAAGCATAACGTCTGATCTAACTGTTGGATTGACCTAAAACTGGTGGCGTTGGAAAGCTAACTAAAAGCTATATCTTGTGTCAAAAGATAAGCTCAATCGCACAGTGGGAAGGTCACTATCCATATCTAAACATCTGAAGCGTCTGTCCAGTTTTCCACCTCAAAAGGCTCCGAAATGCCCCATAATCATCAAAGTTCTCCAAAACGTACCTGAACCTGACAACACTCTAAAACATACTCCAAACCCATATAGTATACTCAAAAACACTCATATACCATGGCTAAAAGTGGGTAAAATCCATGGTATATCGGGGCTCTCATTGGTAAGTCAGTATCTTTCTCAACCTCGTACGCATCATTTGGAAGCTGCAAACCGGATTGTAAGTACTTGAAAGGAGATCCAGGTAGAGGTCTGTTTTACTCAACGAGTTCTGAAATTTGTTTGCAGGCTTTCTCGAATGCAGATTGGTCAGTGCATCTAGACTCAAGGGGATCAACAACTTGCTTATGTGTCTTTCTAGGGGACTCTATAATATCGTGGAAGTCTAGGAAGCAGAAAATAATTTTTCGAAGTATTGCAGAGTCAGAATATCGTGCTTTAGTAGACGCGACATGTGAGCTTCTTGATTAGCTCAGTTGCTGAAAGACTTACATGTTCAAGTCACTGTCCCTGTGAACCTGATTTGTGGCAGCACTGCAGCTAGGCTTGGGCATTTCGGGTATCGGTTCGGTTCAGATATTTTGGGTTTCAGATAGTTCGGATAGGAGGCTAGATGATCCATTTACTATTTGACCTAATTTCGGTTCGGTTCAGATAGTTTCGGGTTCGGTTCGGATAGTTAATGTAGGAACCGGAAAATACTCGGAAAAAAATTCGGTTCTCAATTGGATCCGGTTCGGGTAGTTCGGATAATTTAGATAAAATATTGGTTATTTAGGGTAAAATATCAAATAATTAGGATGATTTAGATAAAATATTTGGATATTTCGGATTACTTTGGATAAAACAATCCGGATAGTTTTAGATACTTTCGAGTAGTTTGGATATTTTATAATAATTTAGTTATCCTCAACTATTTTTAGATACTTTTAATAGAATTTTAAATTTAAAATACATATTAAGTTATGTTATATGTATATATAGTTAATATTTTTATATATTCGGGTACCCGTTCGGTTCTCGGTTCGGTTTTAGTTCGGTTCAGTTATTTCGGATATAAAAATTAGGAACCGTTCGGGTATTTGAGGGTATTGGTCCGGTTCCGGTTTCGGTTTCGAATATTTCAGTTCAGTTTCGGTTCGGTTCTTCGGTTCCGGTTATTTTGTCCATGCCTAACTGCAGCAATTCAGATTGCGTCTAACGCGGTTTTTCATGAGAGCACGAAGCACATAAAGAATGATTGCTATTTGGTTCGTGAAATATTGCGGTGTGGACTCTTAAAACTACTTCATGTCACAACATGGAATAGGATAGGTGACTTGTTTACCAAAGCTTTACTTTCTAAGACATTCAAACTGCTCATGTCTAGGTATGCATTTTAAAGTCTCTTCTTCCCTCTTTGAAGACTTCAACTTGTGGGAGGGATATTAGACAAACCACCTATTATTAGAACTGTAAATGTTGGTTTAGTTGTTGGTTTAAAATTAGGGTAAATTGGAAAAATGTGACACTTTGAACTTTTATTTGTCACAATAGGATTTCTGATATTTTGGGCAATTCTGGACATATTTTACCCTTTTTTAATGGAAAAAATAGTAAACTGAATTTTAAAATGTTAAAAAATATCAAAACTATTGGAAACATAAGTATGACAATATATATGTTTAAATTGTTTTTTTTTTTAAATGAATCATATTTTATTTCATCTTCTAGCTACAGTTACAATACTCATTCTAGTGATCTACTTAGTCTAGAAATCGGCTACTAATGTTTATACATAGATATATCTTTGGTATACAACGTAACCTATCTTTTCTTATATATTCTAACCAAAGCTAGGTTACGTTACGTTATAATCAAGAAAGATGTCTTTCTTATACCTT
>NC_027748.1:18466770-18474038 GCF_000695525.1 Brassica oleracea var. oleracea
AAACACGCCAAATCGTTTTTAAAAAAAAATCGAGCTTTAATGGAAGAACTCTTCGATTTCGTTTAATATGAGAATCTATAGATGTAATCCAATACCTTATGTGAAGAATTGTGAGATTGAGAAGCGAAATTGATGGAAGAACACTTCAAAAATCGATTTGACCCAACGAAGAGGAAGAACGATTCGCAGCCGTTGTGTCTTCAGTGAGATCGAAAAGGATGGTGACGGAGACGAGAGTAGAGACCACGGGCTGATGAAACACCGACGAAGAACAGAGCTTATCAACGTTGAACCCTAAATCGCCGTGGGAGAGCGACGACTCACGACGGAGAAGACAAGGAGAAAAGGAATTAGGTTTGCGGCATCCCGCGACTCCTTTTTCCCATTTAGTGTTTTTTTTTTAATTTTAATAGATTTTACTTTTAACATTAAAACGATTTTTTTTATAATTTTTATAGATTTTAATTTTAACATTAAAACGAAAATTATTATAATTTATAATTTAAATTCAACATAATTGGTAAATTAAGGGTACTTTGGTATTTTACAAGATCTAAAATCCTATTTTCCTAAAATATCTTCTAGAAATCCTAATGTGACAAATCCAAGTTCAAAGTGTCCTATTTATCCAATTTTCCCTTAAAATTAAGCATGTATATAAGCTGATTCTTGTAAAAACTTTATCATTAATGTGAATATAAAAAACTTTCAGTCTCTCTCATCTGATACAAAATCACTCTCAACGTGCGAAATTCAAAGATTTCTCTTAAGTGTTGTAGAAGTTCTATACTGTTGTTGAACTAAGAAGACGATTAGTGGGAAAAATCACCTCAAGAGTGAAGAATATCAAAATCACAAAATCGCATTTCCTCTTCTTTGTGTTAATCCTTAATAGGTAGCAATTTTACCAGAGCGAGAGAGAAAGTGGAGGAGCAGAATCTACAGGTCAGTATCCGTCAGGAAACGATGCAGTATTAATATATTTGACGTTTTTTAAACTCAACAGCGTGCCGTTTTCATCATACTAGACCGAACGCTATGTCGTCGTTTATTTTCACAGAAGGGATTACTTTAAACCAAGTAGCCAAACATGTTCATTAGCGATCGTTCCTAAGAAAGGAAAAAGGCAGTGACGAATCACTGGTCGCCGTTTCTGGCCTCAGCGAAGGAGAATCTTTTGTGTAGTTAATGTAAGATCGGAGCCTATCATCGTCGTCTCCTCTGCTTAAATTGGTACGCTTTGATCTATTAGCTGTTGGGACTCGTTGCTAGTCGGATGTGAATCTATAGTCGATCTTCTTGATCACTCATCTGCCAAATTCTAGGGATTCATCGTATTGTCATTTAACACTGGCGAAATTCATAGAACCACGATAACGTTTACTTAGCTAATCTTTGTGATGTTTAGCAATATTTGTTTTTTTTTAAAGCAATTTGTTGATAAGATAAACTTTAGAATTTCAGATTTATACAGAAATCAATGAATTAATGCATTTCTCACAAGTTTATTATCAATCTTGTAAACATTTCTCAGGTTTCGAACTTGTTTTTGCATTTTTATGGTACATTGTTCAGAAACCAAAACATTGTTTTGCTGTAACTATAGAGTTCACTTAGTTCATTGTTTTGTTGTTTAAAGAAGAGAGAATCGAATAAGGAAGCGCACTTGGACTTGGAAAATGGGAGAGACAACAACAGATTCAGAACATGGCATCATGCTCGGTTTTGAAGATCCCATGAGGATTGATCCCAGAAGAGATCGTTTCCCGTGCTGCATCGTCTGGACACCTCTCCCCTTCATTACATGGCTGGTTCCCTTCATCGGCCACGTTGGTATCTGCAGAGAAGACGGTGTCATCCTCGACTTCGCAGGACCTAACTTCGTCTGTGTTGACAATTTTGCTTTTGGAGCTGTGTCTCGTTACATCCAGATCAACAAGGCTAAGGTAACCTTTGCAAAGATGCTGCCTTTCGTTTTGTTTCCTTTGCTGCAAGTTAACAACTTTGGCTTGGGTTTGATCAGGAATCATCTCTTTCTTCCGGCTCATGTTTGTTCAATGAGGAAGGAGACACTCATGAGAAAGAGCCAACGTGGGATGATGCACTGAGGAAAGGCACGCAAGAGTACCAACACTATTCGTATAACATATTGACGTGCAACTGTCATTCCTTTGTAGCCAACAACCTGAACCGTCTTGCGATACGATCAGGTGGATGGAACGTGGTGAATCTCGCGGTGCTAGTGTTCCTCAAGGGACGTTGGGTTAGCAAAACGGCGATGGTCAAGTCTTTACTGCCTACAGTTATAATCTACGCTATTGGAATGTTATTAGGGGGTTGGACATTCATAGCTTCCTGCTGTGTTCTAGCCTGTTTACTTACGGGTTGGTTCATCATGGGAACCTATTGTTTCAAGAAATTGATCCAGTTGTAGATTTGATTTTTGATCCAACGATTTGTTTATGAAGGTTATTTAACCAAGACTGTTGAAATATAAAACAGTACATCATTTTGCTTGTTTTGACTGTGGAGATGGCAAGGTCTTCGTCTTTGTGTGTAGTCTTATTCCTTGGTTTGCTTTTCATACTCTCGATCTGTCTCATCGTCGATTATTTCCGATTTGAAGACACGCCCATGTACTAATTAACGCCCATAAGAATTGAAATCATTCTTCTTTCTTGAATCTGAATTTATAGATTAGTATGTGTGTTTACAAGTTACTGTTGTTTCGTCATTGCTATGACGAGCAATGAAAGATTGAAAACGGACCAGCCGTGTAGTTGTGTGACGATTAGACGACAACATGTTTGTCATCTTTATGGACTAGTGAAGAAACTATATGGCGTTGTATGAATTGCAACTTTTTTGCTTTGGTAAGATGTTAAGATAATTGCAAGTTTGTTGACCAAAAAAAGAAAGAATTGCAAGTTTGTTTCTTTTTTGTATAATATATCTATAATGTATATTCAATACCTTTTTATCAACTATTATATTTATATAAATTGAAAAAGACATACAAAATACATAGAATTATAAAACAGAAAACAAAACTAAAATAATAAAAAGACAATTAAACAAGAGCAGATTAACGCTCTAAATTTTAGAACTTCTTTTTTGTTGTATAACATTGGCCAAATCCCAAGTCCGCTTCATTTCTTTGTTTATTGTATGGACTAGAAAGGTAAATAAAAGCTTCCGTCCTTAGAAACATTCTTCATGCAAAACTCAACTGAAATTAAAAAAAAAAAAAAACTTAACTAAAATTTGAATTTTCCAAAATCCTGAAACATTTTACTGTGCTTACACTTTCTGGCTCATGAACTCTAAAGAGTTGACACATAATTGTAGAGTACTTGGACCATTGGCATCATCACACTTCACAACAGAGGTGCGTACGAGGGAAACCATCCGTTGAAATCACTGTTCTAAAATACGCACAATGCGGTCGTCTAAGCGACATATATACGCTGTACGGGTGCATGAGGTACCGAATTTGGTGGTTCAGTTTATTTATACGGCATAGTCTATTTTTGATATTGTGATTAGTATTAATGAAGAAAATGATTATAATGGACATGTCAAATATTCAAATTACTCTAAAAGTATGCGTGGATTCATTATATGAACTTATGGGCTTGCACGATTTTCATTTTGTTGAAGTAGTTGTATTTTATTGTTCAGTTTTTTTGTTCAACATATTTAAACGTATAATGTAACTCTTTGTTTCACATCTGTTTTTTTTACAAAAATAAAGTCATCTTAGTATATGTTCAGAATACTACTATTTATCGTAGATAAGAAAATAATAAGAACGGTATAAATTTATGATAAAAATATGGATATGCCAATTTACTTACTAAATATTCTATTTTTTCTTTGAAACATTTACCGTATATGCCCCGCATAAACGTCGGCATATACAGCTAAACAGTATACGGTAGTTCACCGTCCGACTAGCTTCTGCCGTGTAACCTAACCAGAGGCTTGGTCCGTCTCTTTTTACTCCACGTGTACATCCATTAATTTCCGTGCCTCTCTCAAAATCTCAACTCTGGTAATAAAAGTCTCACTTGGTCGCTGATTTTTCCTCTCTCTCTCATCAGATCAAGAATCATCAGATCAAGAATGACAAGCGAGGTGAGAGAGAAGAAGATCAAGACCAATGGGATTTGGTTAAACGTGACTGAGAAAGGAGATGAGGGAGAACCTTTAGTTCTGTTACTCCATGGCTTCCCTGAGACATGGTTCTCGTGGCGTCACCAGATCGATTTCCTGTCAAGCCATGGTTACCACGTAGTTGCTCCAGATCTCCGAGGCTACGCTGACTCCGATTCTCCTCCGACCCATGAGTCTTACACTGTGAGCCACCTCGTCGCTGATGTCATCGGTTTGCTCGATCACTACGGCACTGCTCAGGTGAAACTGATCTCTCATCTTATCAAAGATTCCAACGGTTAGATTTAGATCAGTATATGAAAATATTTTACGTTTCTCAATGTTATAGGCTTTTGTGGCTGGACATGACTGGGGAGCCATCATAGGTTGGTCTTTGTGCTTGTTTAGACCAGACAGAGTCAAAGGTTTCGTAAGTCTCTCTGTTCCATATTCTCCAAGAGATCCAAATCTCAAACCTTCGGATTTATTCAAAAGCTTTGGAGATGGGTTATACATCACTCAGTTTCAGGTAATTAAAAAAAAGTATTTTCAAGATTTGTGGTGTTTCTATTGTCATCGTCTGATTCAGTTCCTTGGTTCTGTCTTTACAAGGAACCTGGAAGAGCTGAGGCTGCATTTGCCAAGCATGATTGCTTGACAGTTATGAAAAAGTTCTTGCTAACAACAAGAACAGATTTCTGGGTGGCTCCTCCTAATACAGAGATCATCGATGATCTTGAAGTTCCATCGACGCTTCCAGATTGGATAACTGAAGAAGAGATTCAGGTTTATGCAGACAAGTTTCAAAAGTCTGGGTTCACAGGCCCACTGAATTACTACAGAGCCATGGATCTGTAAGTCTTACTTCCATTGATTCAGTCGAATCCTTTGCTGTTACTTTAAAACAAAGTATTGAAAGTGTGAGGAAATTACAGGAACTGGGAGATATTGGCGCCGTGGCAAGGCTACAAGATTGTTATTCCAACAAAGTTTATCGCAGGAGACAAAGATATGGGAAATGAAGGAGCTAATGGAACGATTAAGTATGTGAAGGGAGAGATGTTCAAGAGTATTGTACCTAATCTTGAGGTTGTTGTTATTGAGGATGGTCATCATTTTATCCAGCAGGAGAAGTCTGAACGAGTCTCACAGGAGATTCTTTCTTTCTTTGACAAGTTGAGAAACATAACAGAGTAATGATCATGCCATTCTATGGCCTTATAAGAAAAACTATGGTGCTAGTATTAAGTACACTAGTGATGTATGTCCAAGAATAATGCCGAGTGAAAATAATGTTTAATAAAGTAAAAGATATATCTATTATTCTCTATGTGCAATACTTGTTTGAAGAAACTTGGAAGGTTTACACATAGGTAAATTTCAAATGAATTATCTTACTCTTTATGTTCATGTGTTTCTTGTTCCATAAGCTTCTCCACATTTTCTTTATTTAGGGTAGAAAGGTTTCTTTTGAATCATGACAATGACAAGCTAGACGCCACATGTAACCTAAACTGGAAGCTGTTGGAATAGACTAAAATCTGAATCATGAGACTGAACCATACTTTGTAAAACAAAATCTACACATATTTAAGTTTTAAGTAGGGGTGGGCATTTCGACTTAAATTCCAATTCGATTTTTTTTGTTCTTTCTTGGTCTTTGATTGAAATTAACCGAAGTTAGTTTGGTTTATATTTGGTTCAGTTTAGTTCAATTTTGTTTATGACTATTCAGTTTAGTCGAGTTGGTTTTTTAGTTTTGTTCTAATTCGGTTACAAAAATATAATTTATAATAATGGCTTATTTTTGCTCAAAAAAATATAATTTATAATAAATAAAAAAAATATTATCTAAGACTAAATTACTAATTTATTCATATTTAAACATAAAGCCAAACGTATAATAAAAACGTAAAAGATGTTATCCAATCATTTTCTATTATTATCTTGGAACTTAATATAAATATCACAAGTACTTTTTCCGTTTTGAAGATAGTTTATGAAATCTTATTCTTTTATTTTATTGTTAGTTGTGTGTCTTATATTTATTTATAAGTAAAATATATAAAAACCATGTTTAGTTGTTTAGGTTAGATAGTTAAATATATCTTAATAGTATTACTATATTTAGTTAGTCTAATTATATAAACTAGGGGTGGGCAAAAAACCCGAACCGAACCGAGAAACCGATGTGTTTTTGTAATTATTTAAATTAAAAATATTAGTAATATCAATATACTAAAATTCTAATACCAAACCACGTATTTTCCATTTTTCATTTATTAACATATATTCTTCTAACCTAATATGTAATCATCAAAATATTTGATTTAAAAAAAATAGAAAACTATGTATTTTTATATTCTTATATAGGTAAACGTGAATGTTAAATCTAAACCTAAAATCTAAAGCAAATTTTATTAAAAACAAAAGTTCTTCTCCATAGCGTCATATGGAAGATGATTCATTGCAGAATTTTTAATAATTATATAAGCACTACAAGAAAACGTGCCAATAACAACGAAGATTTACGACGAAAATGTTCAGGCCGGTACGAGGAGCATTAAAAACTAAAGTTAAAAAAAAATCACGGACGAGGAAATTTACATGGTGTTTACAACGCAGTTACGAGGAGACCAACTTTCGTCGTAAACGCCATGTAAATTTACGATGAAATATGTTCGTCGTAAAATCCATGTAAGTTTACGACGAAAATACGTGGAATGAGAAATACGTCGTAATCGTTACATCGACATTACAACGAAACATGTTACCGTTATACTTAGGTGAAAACGTGTATTCAATGTGCTTTAACTTACCTAATTTCGTCGTAAAGTCGTTGTAAATATTATGTTAAAACCATGTAAAATCCATGTAAAACATTCTTCGTAAAATCGTTGTTATATTTCAACTACCCAACTCGAAAATTTCTCTATATATATGTCATTTCCCACAACTCTCTTCCTCACAACACACAAACGGAAAAAAAAATCAGAAAAAAATCTAAGGAAAAAATGGCCGGTGGCGGTAGTATTTACGAGTTACGGAGTTGGATGTATTTGCACAAAGATTCCAACGGGAGGGTGACGAACGCATTTCTGAGCGGGCTAGAG
>NC_027748.1:18475756-18476047 GCF_000695525.1 Brassica oleracea var. oleracea
GACGTTTCGACGTAATTTCGTCGTAAACCGAAAACGCGGGCCTGGTAACTTCGTCGTCAATGGAAAAACGCGGGTCTGGTAACTTCGTCGTAATATTACGTCACGTTTACGACGAAACGTTTTCTTTATATTGAGACGCCAAGAACGAAGCTGCCTCGTTTATTCCTCCCAAACTCCTTTCCTCTCCCTCTAAGGTACACTCACTTTCCTCTTTTTTTTTTTAAGTTAGTTTAGGTGATTAATCAATTAGGTAATTAGTTTAGGTGATTAGTTAGGTAATTAGTTTAGGTG
>NC_027748.1:18478020-18479424 GCF_000695525.1 Brassica oleracea var. oleracea
CGATGTAAACTCCTCGTAAACATTACATGGAGTTTACATCGAATGTTTACGAGTGATTAACATCGAAAGATTTACGAGGGTTTTACATCGAAATGTTTACGAGTGATTTACAACGAAAGTATTTACGTGTGCTTTACATCGAAATCATTACGTGGGCTTTACCACGAAATCTTACGTGTCGTTTACGACGAATTCTTTCCCTGCGCTTTACGAGGAATATATTTCGTCGTAAGCGTAACGAGTCGTTTACGACGGACATTTAACAACGAACGTCTTTCGAGATTAATTCGTCGTAACACCCCGTTTACGACGAATTTACAGCGAATACTGCCCTAGTAAAAAATATGTTTTCTTGTAGTGAAGAGACATTACTAATGATGTTGGTTTTTTTAATTTTAGTTAACTTTCATTTGTTTTAATTTTTATATACTTTTTGTGAATTTTTAAATGTTTTTGTTTCAGTTTTATATTAAACTGATCCAAAAAACAAACCGAACCGAACCGAATACAAACCGAACTGAACCCGAACTGAACCAAACCAAACTAACTATGGTTTATTTCAGTTGAAAAAATACTATTACCGAACTGAGAAAATAACCGAAGTGCCCACCCCTGATATAAACACTTTGGTTTTCAGTTTGATTCGGTTCAAAACCAAACCAAAATGAATCATTTGGATATATTTTGGTTTGGTTTGAGTTGGTTTAGGTTTAGTTGGAGTTGGATGGGTTCAATCTGACTCGGCTCAGGTTGTTTGCCCATGCTTTGAGTATTTCGTAAATTAACTTGTTTGGGCCTATGGGCCTTTTGCCATAGCCCATAAAGACAAGGGCCTGAAACGAAAGCACTAACGCATATTTCGCTGGATGTTCATCTTCTGATTTTAGGATTTTTATTTTTCCGCTCTCCAGATTTTGAAACTGATTGTGTTTCTTAGGCCTGGGTCTTCGGGTCGGGTTCGGGCCGGTTCCTTTCGGGTTCGGGTTTTTTCGGGTCCTAAATATTTAGACCCACTAGGTACTTAGAAATTTTCGGTTCGGGTTCGGGTCGGTTTTTCTCGGGTCCGGGTCGGTTCGGGTCTATAATTAAAATACCCATAAAATACCCGTAATTTTTCGGGTCCATATCGGGTCCGAGTCGGGTTCGGGTATTTAGGATCTGAAAAGGACATGATATACCCAATTCCATCAACTTTAATTGAATATTTGTCATATATATCTAAAATTTTACAAAACAACTTAAATGAAACTATTAATAATTAAAATAAAATATTTTAAAACTCTAAATTTTACATTTTAAAGCTTTATATTACTTTAAAAATGTTAAAAAATAATAACAAATGTTGTTAACAAAAGATATTTCAACTAAATCATAAAATAATATATATAAAATAGAACACAAAAA
>NC_027748.1:18480921-18481975 GCF_000695525.1 Brassica oleracea var. oleracea
TGCGATCAAAAGATCTTGGTGACACAATCACCAAAGACAACAATTCCAGTGACAAAGACAAGTATAGAGCTATCTACATGATACGCCACCATCTCCAAGAGAACTTGAAAACTCAGTACATGACCATGGAAAATCCATATGACCTTTGGATCGCTTTACAGCGAAGATATGACCACCAGAAAACGGTGTTGCTTCCAAAGGCTCAATATGATTGGAAACACATAAGGTTCTTGGACTACAAATCAGTAGACAAGTACAACTCAGTCCTGTTCAGAATTGTGTTCTTGTTAAGGTTATGTGGTGAAAAAGTAACCGAAGAAGAGATGCTTAATAAAACTCTCTCCACGTTTCCTCAAACCAACATGGTATTGCAACAGCAGTACAGAGAGAGGAATTTCGCCACATATACTGAGTTGATAGAATGTCTCTTGTTGGCTGAAGCTAACAACGAACTGTTATTGAAAAACAGTGAGATGAGACCTCCTGGTACAGCTCCATTACCCGACATCTCTAAGCTGGCTATAGAGCCAAAGAAAGAGAGTAACCTTGTCCAACACAATGACCATCCCGGTCCAAACCGTGGAAGAAGTCAAGGACGAGGTCGTGGTTCTTTTAAAGCACACGGGCGAGGACGTGGTCGCGGTACCACACCCGGCTTTAGCCGTGGTCGTGGCCGAGGCCGTAGTGTGTCTTTTAAACCACAGATCAAAGCTGATCGATGCCACATATGTGGTATGGGTAATCATTGGGGAAAGAATTGCCAAACTCCTAAGCATTTGTGTGAGCTTTACATGGAGAGCTTAAAAAGAAACCCGGAAGCTAACATGGTTCGAGACCCGGGATATGATGATGATGATGATGACTTGGAAGAGGATCACCAGCACGAGTCAGACAAAGTTGATCACATGGAATTTGAAACTTTAGACATACTGAAATAAGGAATTAAAATTTCATATCATTTTTTTTATTGTTTTTCCCTGGATTTGGTGTTCTTTAAGATTGTTTATCAGTGTTTGGCTTTGGATTTAACTTTATCCTTATGAATGAATAATTT
>NC_027748.1:18482169-18482376 GCF_000695525.1 Brassica oleracea var. oleracea
TAGCTGGCACGGCTAGCTTAATTGAAGGCTATGGCCACGCCAATATATTATTGCCAAAAGGTATACATCTTGAGATTGAAGATGCTTTGTACTCACCTAGCTGAAACAGAAGTCTATTGAGCTTTAAAGACATAAGACTGAATGGTTTCCACATCGAAACAATGGGTGAAGGAAGTAAAGAATTCCTACAGATTTATAAAATCACCC
>NC_027748.1:18484368-18484837 GCF_000695525.1 Brassica oleracea var. oleracea
GCTAGTCATTATCTAGTTAAGGATAAGTACTGGCGCCTATCTACTCTTGTGTTTATCTACATTATAGTTGGTGTTTATCTTACGTATTGCTAGTCATTATCTAGTTAAGGATAAGTACTGGCGCCTATCTACTCTTGTGTTTATCTACATTATAGTTGGTGTTTATCTTACGTATTGCTAGTCATTATCTAGTTAAGGATAAGTACTGGCGCCTATCTACTCTTGTGTTTATCTACATTATAGTTGGTGTTTATCTTACGTATTGCTAGTCATTATCTAGTTAAGGATAAGTACTGGCGCCTATCTACTCTTGTGTTTATCTACATTATAGTTGGTGTTTATCTTACGTATTGCTAGTCATTATCTAGTTAAGGATAAGTACTGGCGCCTATCTACTCTTGTGTTTATCTACATTATAGTTGGTGTTTATCTTACGTATTGCTAGTCATTATCTAGTTAAGGATAAGTA
>NC_027748.1:18484935-18489406 GCF_000695525.1 Brassica oleracea var. oleracea
ATAGTTTTAGATATACATGTTTTTAAGTCGGGTACAAATCGGTTCTTATCGGGTCGGGTCTATTCGGGTCGGTTCTTTTCGGGTCCGGGTCTATTCGGGTCGGTTCCTTTTCGGTTCCGGTTCTTTCGGGTAAAAAAAATTTAGACCCAGAAGGTACTTGTAAATTTTCGGTCCGGTTCCAGGTCGGATATTTTGAGTCGGTTCCGGTTCGGGTCTTCGGGTGCAGGTTAAAATGCCCAGGTCTAGTGTTTCTGGTCACCAGGAAGGTATGATTTCGATTTTACAATTCCGAAACCTTGAATTTAGGTGGCTGATGCTTTCGCGTTTCGTACAGTCAGATCATCGTTGGGCTGTAAAAAGATGGATCCGGATGCAGTCAAGTCGACCCTCTCGAATCTGGCGTTCGGGAATGTATTGGCAGCAGCTGCTAGAGATTATAAGAAGGTATATCAATTTAATATTGGCTTAAATCCATCAACAAATGCTAATGAGTAGGCTTTTATCTACGTTTTCGTATGCTCGTGGTTGGTTTCTTTCTTTATGCATATGCTCTTCACAGATCACACAAGTAGTTATAAGCAAATCATGAAGAAATGACTTTCTGATTGTTTTTTTTTTTTTTTTTTTTTGAGGTGTTTGGCTACACACATTGTAGATAGCCTCTGAGTATTTTGTATGTTACAGGAAGTGCTTGCAAATGAGAAGGCCCAATCATCAAATCATGTCAATGAGGAGGTTGATCTTGATGAACTTATGGATGTAAGTGCAAATCTTTCTTCTTCTCGTTTGAGATTTATGCTACTGTCTCTAACGGTAAGACTTTCTCATTGTTCTGTAGGATCCGGAGCTAGAAAAATTGCACGCTGATAGGATTGCTGCACTCAAGGTAACAACTCTGGCAACACCCTTCTCTCTTTAGTTATGAAGCTGTTCAATATTTCTTGTTTACTTTTATCGGTATGAACTTAACCTCCTAGTTTTGATCTGGACAGAGAGAAGTTGAAAAGAGGGAAGCGTTCAAAAGACAAGGGCATGGTGAGTATCGAGAGGTGAGCGAGGGAGATTTCTTGGGGGAAGTCACCAGGAGTGAGAAAGTGATTTGTCATTTCTACCACAAGGAGTTTTACCGCTGCAAGTAAGATCTACCCATCAACTTCTCATACGTGATCTCATCTGTAACCTATATCCACTCTGCATCGTTATGTAGGATTATGGACAAGCATCTCAAGACTCTTGCGCCTAGGCATGTGGACACTAAGTTCATCAAAGTGGACGCAGAGGTCAGTCCAAAGATAGAAAAACGGGGTTTCAAGAATCCTGATGCTTGCCTAACATAAATGCAGAATGCTCCTTTCTTTGTCACGAAGCTAGCAATAAAGACATTGCCTTGCGTTCTGCTCTTCAGGTTTCATCTCTTTCGGTTCATTCTTACATTACATGGTTTGTTTCTAGGTTTTTTACTCTGATAGAATATGACTTATCTTTCTTCATCATTCTCAGCAAGGGAATCGCTATAGATAGGCTAGTTGGGTTCCAGGATTTGGGCACAAAGGACGATTTCAGCACTACCAAACTGGAAAACGTTCTGATTAAAAAAGGTAAGGAGGACCTCGCATCCACCTTTCTCAGTAGTTACACAGTTCAGTTAGAGTATTGTTGCTTAAAATGTGCAAACTATTAAACAGGAATGCTCAGCAAGAAGAAGAAAGAGGAAGATGATGAAGATGCTGAGTACCAAGAGAGCATAAGGCGGTCGGTTAGGTCTTCAGAGAATCTGGACTCTGACTCTGACTGATCAAACCAGCTTACATCACAGAGTTGTCTCTGTTTTGCCTTTGTTATGTGTTTATTAGGTAATGAAGCTTCATAGTTACATCTTAACCGTCAAATGCTTCCATGACATTGTATGTTGCACTATACACCATTTTCTTGTTGCTGTTACATAAATATTGACTTGTTTTTGGCTTTAAAAAAAAGCTAGAAAACTAATGTTCTTGAATCGAAAGGATAATATGTGAGGTAAAGATCAATGCAGAGGTTATGGTAGAAAATATCTTGTTCAATAATAATAATAAAATTACTAGACAGAACAAACATGTGAAAAGATCATTCCTCATATATAATAATTTCTTCGTCAATCTCATCTATTTTTTCTTGACCTTTGAATCTTTCCCCTTAGTGGTCTTTTTCTTGTTCTCCAAATCAGCCTCCTCAGTTTTGGCCTTCTCTTGTTCGTTCTTGATCTTCTTGGCTTCCAAGAACTCAACCAACCCCTCAAGAATAATATCAACAGACTCATTCCTCATAAGTTGTTCAGCTACATCTGCTGGAGTAACCTCTGTCGCTTCGATACCTTCCACGATCTTGCTGAAAAGAGGGTGATCTTTTATCTCTAGATAGTTCCAAGCAAGAGCCTTGAAAGTACTCGACGTGCAGTACGACATGTGGATGTGCACATCCATACGTCCTGGTCTCAACAACGCAGGGTCTAGTTTGTCTTTGTAATTGGTTGTGAATATTATGATCCGTTGGTCGCCGCAGCTTGACCATAAACCATCAGTGAAGTTTAGTAGTCCAGAGAGTGTCACTTTCTTGTTTCTTGATTCCTTACGTTCATCAGTTGTCCTGTTATTCAACGTGATGGAGCAGTCGATATCTTCCAGCACAAGAATTGAACGATTACCAGTGTCAATCAGCAACCTTCTGAGCTCGGAATTGTCTACAACAGCAGTCAACTCTAAGTCATAAATATCGAAGTTGAGATGGTTAGCCATGGCTGCAATCAAGCTTGACTTCCCTGTCCCTGGTGGACCGTATATCAAGTACCCTCTCTTCCAAGCCTTACCAACTCTCTTATAGTACTCACTCCGTTTCACAAACTTGTCAAGATCTTCCATCACACTTCTCTTGACATCTGAATCCATTGCTAGTGTCTTGAACGTAGAAGGATGGGCAAGAGTAACAGAGGTCCATGAGTCCCCCCAGTACCTTGCGTCCAGGGTAAAGAGCTTGAGTTTCTTCTTCTCGTGCTTCATTGACCTGGATCTTTTCACCATGAATGGCAAGTAAGATTCAAGAGCTATGTCCTTGAATCTTTTTTCGAAGTTGAGCTCGAAGGATCTGACATCTAAACTGGATTTGGAGTGTTGATTCTTTGTCTCAACATGGTGGCTACGTAGGACCCATTGGAACTGGACGCCGTTGAAAACGTCCACAACTTGCTCGTCATGTCCCACGGCGACGTTGTAATTGGAATCTTTCTCGTGTTTACTCACTTTGATTCTTTTGTTAGATTGAGAGATCTTGGTGGCTACGTAGGCCTTTGCAGCATCAAAGACTTCATTGTGATTGTACCCTTCAAACTCTTCGATGGTTATTGTCATTTGAGAGGAATTAAAGTAATGAGCCATGCAGCGTTTAACGAAGCTGCGGACTTCATAGGAGATGTATTGTCGCACTTCGAGAGGCAAGTAGCTTTGGGCTAGCGATCGAGCCAGCATTGCAGTTTCAGCCACCGAAGCTGCAGTGGTTACAACCGTTGAAACTCCCATGGACTCGGTTTTTTCTAGGATTTTTGCAAATATACTTGGATTTTTTGCAGCACGACGAACTGAAACAATCCTAGGTTGTTTTGGTCCTCCAAGTGTCATGTATCTACCTGTATCCATAGGTAAACAAACTGGGTAAGAACGGGATGTTAATGCCATTGAGATCGGATCTGAAAAACAATATGATGAACGAGGTTTGTTTCTCTAGGGTTCTTTAGTTACTAATTGGGCGAGGAGAAAAGTTTCTTCAGAACGTGATCTTGCCTATGTAGCTCTCGTGCCGAGTATCAAGAGGGAACTCTCAAAATCTCTTTATTGAGTCGAAGAAGTCGCGAGTCTTTTTATAAGCAAAGAGCTCTTGTCTATCATTAACATGACTCTAAAAACATCTACCAGTGGACAAAAAAAGTAAAGAAAGACAAAAAAGGAAATAACACACAAAAGCGGTAAGAAACTGACGTAAAATAGAAATTAAAGAAAAGGAAGAGTTTCGTTAACAAATTTTTATTTTCTAAATTATTTTTCTAAAGCATCTATTATAAAGTATAGTTTAATCTAATAGTGTCACATTATTCCATAATTATATAACACTAGAGAACATTATATTAACCTAAAATATTTGAAGTGTGTATTCTTTCCTTAAATAAAAGCTACAGAATTACCTAATATGATTTACATATATACGGAAATTAATGATTATGAATAATAAAGATTTGATAACAGTTTTTGCATCCTTCTTCATTTTTGTTTAAATTTATATTATTAAAAAAACTTAAACAATCACATTAACCATATAATAAAAAAATTATATTTTTTCTTATATGTTATATTTTGAATTTTTTAAAATAACTTCAAATTACAAAAACGAGGAAACCTTTATATGTTATATATTTTTTTTAAACGACTTTAAAATACAAAAATGA
>NC_027748.1:18489494-18489671 GCF_000695525.1 Brassica oleracea var. oleracea
TTAAATTACAAAAATGTAAGTTTTCCTTAAGTATATGACTAAAAACATTAAAATGACATGTATCAGTTTGATGGTTGATTTGAAAGCTTTCAAAACCATATGGAAGATAAAAGTCAAAATAATTCAATTCTGAAAACAATACTGTTCATTTTTTTCAAGAATGTGTTCGCTGGAAAA
>NC_027748.1:18490116-18499504 GCF_000695525.1 Brassica oleracea var. oleracea
TAGAGAACATTATATTAACCTAAAATATAAGAAGTGTATATTCGTTCTCTAAATAAAAGGTACAAAATTACCTAATATGATTTATATATATATGACAATTAATAATTATGAGTAATAAAGATTTGATAACAATTTTTGCATCCTTCTTCATTTTGTTTAATTTTATATTATTAAAAAAAATAAACAATCACATTAACCATATAATAAAAAATTAGATTTTTTCTTATATGTTATATTTTGAATTTTTTAAAACGACTTTAAATTACAAAAATGTAAGTTTTCCTTAAGTATACGACTAAAAATATTTAAATGACATATATCAATTCGATGGTTAATTTGAAAGCTTTCAAAACCATATGGAAGATACAAGTCAAAATAATTCAACTGTGAAAACAATACTGTTCATTTTTTTCAAGAATGTGTTCGATGGAAAAAATAAGGTTTTTATGTCATAATTTGTTTAATGTCCAATCCGATCAACCCATGATGTATTAATTATAGTTTTGTTCCATTATTTTTAATAAAAATTGATCATATCCATCGGAAAAAATTATATAATAACAACAAAAAATATTTTATATATATAAATAAAATGATCACATATATAAAAAAAAATATCGATAATATATACAAATAAACTTCTTGCGCAGGTCTTATCCTAGTTTATATAAATTCAGTAGTGGCATATATGTAATAGTTACAAAAAATGCTCTTTAAATCCTTTGTTTTGTGAGGAGGTTCCAAACTCCAAAGCGTGGCACATCACCAAAACTGAAACTGATAATTTCTGAATGGATATATGGAAATTTAATTATAAAATTTGTAATATATATGTTATATTTAAGATACAATATCGCTATTTAGATTCCACCAATAAGAAGCGGCTTAATGCGTGTTTTGACTAAAAGTTCATTAATACTTCTACACTAGAAAATTTGGGTTTCAAATCCCAGCAAATGTGAATTATTCAGATTTATAGAGAAAAACATACAGAAAATCTTCGGTATGGCGCAAGGAGTACCGTCATTCATAGATCTCATAGGACGACTCAGGATGATGCAGTCAGACGTGAATAAAATCGTCTTGTAATATTTCTCATAGTTTGTAAAAGCATAATTAACTATCGACGAAAAAACAGCGACTTGTGCAAAAAAATACTAACAAGTATTAATTCAGTTTTAAAGATGAAAAAATCAAAGTAAGGAATACAATTTAGTTCGTTAATAAAACTTGCTTACATTTGTTCAAAAAATTGCTTACATTCATTCATAAATTGCATTCTGGATTTTAGTTCAATTAATATTCAATTTAGGAGGTTTGAGTTTTGAATCCCAGCAAAGGTGAATTATGCAAATTTATAGAGAAAAACATACATGAAATCTTTGGTATGGCGCAAGGAGTGCCGTCAATCATAAATCTCATAGGACGACTCAGGATGATGCAGTCAGACGTGAATAGAATCGTCTTGTAATATTTCTCATAGTTTGTAAGAGCATAATTAACTATCGCAAAAAAAAAAACAGCCACTTGTGCAAAACAATACTAACAAGTATTAATTCAGTTTTAAAGATGAAAAAATCAAAATAAGGAATACAATTTAGTTCGTTAATAAAACTTGCTTACATTTGTTCAAAAAATTGCTTACATTCTTTCATAAATTGCATTCTGGATTTTAGTTAAATTAATATTCAATACAATCATTTTATAATCATTTGTATAAAAGACCGACAAACTCATCAAAAAGTCAACGTTACAACCAGCTCACAAAAAGACACTAGCAGGTAAAACAGGACGGAGTTGATTGGCGCAATGGTCAGTATTCCTTCAGGTTATATCTCTCAGGTGGTGGAACTCTGATTTGAGAGCAAAAGAATATGTGATCTAGGGTAGATCAATGGCACACGACTAAGTCACATATAAATATCGTTTGATTGCAGCATTTCGATTATATCAAAATAAATTGTTCTTTATACATAAAACCTTTAAAATGATAAGAGACAAACCTGACCAAACACACACACACACACACACACACACATATATATATGTATTCATACATAATAGGAACGCAAAGCAAGTAAAACAGGACGGAATAGACTGAGGTCGAAAAAAATCATGAAACTTAAACTTACTGGTAATAAACTAATAATATATTAACACAGCAATACATACTGTTGAGAATGGTTAAGGTGGTCCGGTTCAGTGGTCTCGAGTATGAGGCTAAGCGATAAGGATGAAGTCAGTTGAGATAAGCCTCAACGATTATGTGATAGATCTGAGCTGTTAGAGTATCTTGCTAGAATATATCTATCTGTAATCAAGTATATATGTATGACTCTCGATCATGGAATATACATACAGTTAAACACAAAGCATTCTCTCTTAGTTTCCATGGTATCAGAGCCTCTCTGAAGATTTCTTTGAGCTCGTCTGAGAGAGAAAGCAACATAAAAATAACATGTCAAAAACAGACGTATCGGTGGTCGCCGGTAGCAGTGTGGAGTCACGCATGACTTCACCGTATTTCCTTGCACCATCAGACAATCCGAGAGTGTCAATCTCGCCGGTGTCGCTGAACGGTGAAAACTACGCCGAGGAGCGTCCGAATTGGAGAACGCGCTTCGTGCCAACCGTAAGTTCAGATTCATCAATGGTACCTTGTTGATACCAGATGAGAAGGAGAACCCAACGGAGGCGGAGCAGTGGAGAACAGTCATTTCGATGATCGTGGGGTGGATTAGAGCGTCGATATCGCCTGCGATCCGCTCGACTGTCACATTCACCGCCGATGCTAAGAAGATGTGGGAAGATTTGAAGAGGCGGTTCTCTGTCGGTAACACCGTTCGAGTTCATCAACTGAAATCCGAACTCGCGGCGTGCAAACGAGATGGTGTGAGTGTTATGGAGTACTTTGGCCTTCTTTCTCTGAAGTGGGAGGAGCTTCTCAATTACAAGCCTCTTCCCAGTTGCACGTGTGGAGCGCCAGACAAGATCGCGCTTGATTATGAAGAAGAAAAAGTGCATATGTTTCTGATGGGGCTCGACGATGCGAGGTTCGGGAATGTGTGCACAAACATCATAGGTATGGAACCGCTACCGGACCTGAACTCTGTGTACCAGAGAGTTGTAAGAGAAGAGAGACGTCTCTTGTCCTCTCGAGTCGAGACAAGACAGGACGCAGAGGGTTCCTGGTGAAATCAGAACCATCTCAGTCAGAGAACCAGTCCGTCAATGGAGCTGTCGCGGCTGTTGCAAGAAGTAGAGGAGGAACGGCGTGCTCTCACTGTGGGAGGACAGGCCATGACAAGAAAGACTGCTGGCAGATCATCGGCTTCCCAGAATGGTGGACCGAAAGAAACCAAGCAGGAGATCGTGGAGGTCGAAGCAGAGGCAGGGGACGTCGGCGAACTCAGGCTAGGTCCAACGCGATGCAGGCTTCGAACTCTGCAGAACAAGGCGTTCCCAGACGAATGAACAGTGGCCTTCACTAGCTGCATTCCTCGAGCAACAGAAGCTGACAACATAAGTTGAATGGTAAGGTTCAAACTGGAGAAGTGATTCTTGACACTGGTGCATCCCACCATATGATGGGAGATGTACGCCTTCTTACCGAACTGCGTAAGATGGTAGGATGTCCAGTCCATTTTGCAGACGGGACCCAAGTGCAGGCTACTCAATCTGGACTACTAAAGTTGTCAGATAAGATTGTTTTAGAAAACGTTTTGTTTGTGCCAAACTTAAACTGCACTCTATTGTCAGTTGCTAAGTTGCTCAAACAAACAGGATGCCTGGCCATGTTTACTGATACCTTATGCATTTTTCAGGACCGTTTTACGAGGACCCTGATTGGAGCAGGTAAAGAACGGGACGGTATCTATGTTTATCGGGATGTGACAATGGCGCGAGGACTCAGGGTTAAGGCTGCTGAAGACAAGAAGACCCTTTGGCATCGCAGACTAGGACATCCTTCCTTAGGTGTTTTGGGATTTTTACCTTTTGTTTCCAGTGTTCTAGACAACTCTGATAAGTCTGGGGGTTGTGGAATTTGTTTTAAATTAAAGCAGACTCGCGGGGTGTTTTCCGAGAGTTTTAATAAAGCATCTGTTCCGTTTGAATTAATACATGTCGATTTATGGGGTCCATACCGAACAAAATCATCCTGTGGTGCTGTTTATTTCCTCACCATTGTAGATGACTACTCTCGAGCCGTGTGGATACACCTACTCCTCGAGAAGTCTGAGGTAAAGACGGTACTGCCTAACTTATGTCGTCTAGCACACAGACAATTCGGCAAGCTGGTCAAGACAATAGGAGCGACAACGGCACAAAATTCATGTGTCTCTCAAAATACTTTGCGGAGAATGGAATCTTGCATCAAACCTCCTGTGTAGCAACCCCACAGCAGAACGGAAGAGTGGAGAGGAAACATCGTCACATACTAGACGTTTCCAGGTCTATTATGTTCCAGGCCAATCTCCCGATTAAGTTTTGGGGTGAAAGCGTTCTTGCCGCCGCTCACGTCATCAACAGAACTCCCTCGAGCCTGTTGCAAGGGAAAACCCCATACGAGTGTCTTTACGGCAAAGCCCCTTCTTACGCCGACATCAAGACATTTGGATGTCTCTGCTTCGCGCACAACATGCAGCGGGACAAGGATAAGTTTAAGGCACGAGGGAGGAGGTGTGTGTTTGTGGGCTACCCGTTTGGTAAAAGAGGCTGGAAGCTGTACGATCTAGACAAACATGAGTTCTTTACGTCACGTGATGTTGTGTTCGACGAAGCCGTCTTCCCGTATCAAACTACTGTGCCTTCGGTAGACGTCGAACGGGTCAGAGGAACTGAGGTCTTGGAATTGGCGCCTGAGTCGAGGGGGAGTGATCACGATGATCCCATCGACACAGTGGTGACTCCGCCAGTGGACGCGGTTGCAGAGCAAGGTCACACGGTAGCTGTAGGACCGGAGCCTGTGATCGCAGCAGAGAACACTGCCGGTAAAGTAATAGAGGCTGCAGTGACAGAACCGGTTACAGTGGCAGAACCGGAAGAAACCGGACCACCTTAACCATTCTCAACACATACCCTTTTACTTTCTACTCAACGATACGACAAAGTTGACGGTCATTTTGTTGCAGCTTCTTGCAGCAATGTAGTACTTGGCTGCGTTGTGTGCGTACTTCTCAAACAGACGGTCGATGATAGCATCTCCGAAATGAGCAACCAACATTGGTTCAGTTATGGATCTTTTTCTGCTTGCCATCATTTCCCCAAAATTTAATCGACATGTTTCATCGTCATCTTCCTCACTATCTTTGTATGGAACTAGATGTTCATGTGTCTCGATGATATTAATCTCAAATGATCCTTCTTTTTGAACAATTTCCCTGTCCTCTTCTTCACCCGCATCATAAAACGGCAAGTTGAATGAATCAACATCAGATTCCTGAACAATTCCCTATACTCACAAGTCACAAAATATATACAAGAAATCTTACAATAAGGTATGATTTTGTTTGTTAAAAAAAACGTATGATTTTGTATATAAATTGCTTGGTACTCTCCACTTATTATCAACTGATATTGAACTATGAACTTCATTAATATATATACATATACATATTCTTACAGTTTTTTTTTAAATAGAGCTAGTATTAGACCATCCGGTGTATTTTGCTATTTTTATCTAAAATAGAGAAATTATATAATAAAGATAGAGTTTACTCTAATGTAATATTCTAAAATAACATTTTCTATAATTAGAGTAAAAAGTAGAGAAATGTTTGCTTCCCATGATGTGACAAAAAAAAAAGGTTTGCTTCCAATGTATATAGAAAATAATAATCTTTATTTTAGAGAAAAAAATAGGTGTGGATTAATTTACCTCTAAGTATTATTATAAAGACAAACTAGATCTGGTTGTGCGGGTATTTATTTTCTAGTTTATATATATATATATATATATATATATATATATATATATTAGTTTATATAATTAGTATATATTTTAAGGTTATTTATATATTTGAATATGTATACATTTTTTTCAAATACAATAATTTTAATTTTTTTGCTGTAAATTAATTATTTTAAATCATCACATATATATATATATATATATATATATATTGCTTTTTATTATATATTTGTCATACTGATTTTGTGTTTAATTATAAAACCAAATTTTTTATGCACAAAAAAAATATATTCAAAGTTTATTTTGTAATTCATTTATTATGGTCCTGATCCGTAATTCAAAGAAAACAATTTTTTATGTTTATTTATTTTAGATAATTAATTACTGTATATATAAAATTTTAAGATAAGTTAATTTTTATACATTTATTATATAATTTACTGATGTTAAACTGTTCTACCAACATATTATATTTTAGCATAAAATATTTTATATTTATGAAAATAAAATATATTAACTTATCAATTTAAAATAATTTTATCATATTTATTTCAATATAATGGGTTTCTTTTAAAATGGTAGATGTTATTATAAATAGATAAAATAGGACATGATTTTATTTTTTTTCATTTGATAAAAGATAACAGCGTATATATATATATATATTAATTTATAATAACATTTCATTACTAACTACGAAATTAATGAAAATATTTATGTAGAATTTTGACAGTGAAGATCTTGTTATAATCTTTTTAAAAAGATTTGTTAGAATTTTTAAATATAGATATTTTTATTTTAATTTTAAAGATATCAAAAAATATTATGATTTAAGTAATTATAAATTTTATATTATATTAGTATTAAGGAAACACATTTAATAAAGTTTCTAAATGATGATCTAAATAGATTATCACACATGAAAAAAGTCATCATTTCTATTTTAATAGATAAGATATATATTTTTTATTTGATCACATAAGATATGTATAAGGTTGGTATAACTGGTTAACCGGCAGTATAGTCACACCAAAACCAAAAGATAAAAGGTAATTTGAATCAAACTTGTGGTCGAGATTTTCACATAAAATGTTTAGACTAAACCGATGCTATAGTTTTATAATAAAATGTTTAGAACAAACCGAAGCTAGAATTTTATAATGTTAGGTTTGACTTCTGTTTATTCAGTGGTTAAGTACATTCAATAAGTTGCATGTTATAATTCTATTTATTTGAAGATAATTTATGCTGGTTATCCAAACCAGAATTTTAGGTGTATTGTTGTCATATAGTTTCGATTAGTTAGGCATAATAATGATAAGATTAAAGATTAAATGTGACATGACTTTCTAGGAATAGGTTCATTGGGTCTATTTAAAAAAAAAACACACATGAATCAAAGCTGTGACTTCTGTTTTAATATATAAGATATAGTGATAGATTGAAAATACTTTTAGTGATTACCTCGGAGACCAAGTCGAGGAGGGAATCAGTCAACAACGACCAGTAATGGCAGCTCTCTCTATTAAGAGGATCAGAAGCATTTCTGCCTTTGAAATATGAGAACCATCCGTCCATTAGACACAACTTCTTCAGAACGCATTTTTAAGAATAACGAAAAATCATTTTGAAACTGATCCAAGTAACTTTTGGACACACTTAGAGCCTAGAGGGCAAGGGTTTCTAATATACACATTCTTCTTGTTATCTTCAAGCCCTTCAGGGACCTTAGAGAGCCAATGGATACTACAAGCTGAATGAACAAAGTGAAGAGATTTGCTTGGAAATAGCCTCGAGTAAAAAGAACCGGGGACTCATGAGACGAAGCACCTTCCCTTAACATCCATCATTAGATTCTCCTTGAAGGAAGTGGCCCACTTAAAGGTCATATTGAAATCATTGTTTGGAAGATAGTTTAGGCAACAATCAATTTCTGGTGGGGTTCGACTGGTTTCTTGGTACGAAGCTATGATCCTATTGACGATTCCAGACATGGCCAAGAAAGTGTTTTGTCCAGAAGAACAGCCCAGTTCAGCCACTTTAATGGATTCAGGGAAACCCAAATTCAGTAAAGTTTTTCTAATATTCTCTACCACAATCGTTTGTGCTTTAGAGAAAACAGTTTTCTGAAAGTTAAATATACAAATATAACTGGTGTTGTGAAACTTAGGAGAATAGTATCTTATTCTTATTCTTCATAAACATAAGAAGCCCTTTATATATAGGGAATTACAAGATAGATAAACCGTCATAGAATAATGGAAAGACTAGAAAGGAAATAGTACAAATTATAAGTCTAATGTAAATAGGAAAGTAGCCACCTATGAGGAAAAGGAAAGCGGCCGACTCTCTCTCTCTCCACCGTCTCTCTCTCTCTCTAGCGCATGGGCCGGTTAGGACGGGCCGGTTAGGACGGGCCGGTTATGGACATCCACAATATGGTTTAAAACACTCCCCCTTGGATGTCATAACCATACAGAGATTGTAATACGCTTTGAATGTTGCCTCATTAAAAACTTACCAGGAAAACCCAATGGGACAAAACCATGGTGAAGGAAAAAGAGTACAACACGTATTACTCCCTCTGATGTGTACCTCACTGAAGGTCTTTTAGTCGACGCATCCCAATCTGACGCGTGAGCTTCCTGAACGTCGAGGTAGGAAGTGATTTGGTGAATAGATTAGCTTAGTTGTCACTTGAACGCACTTGGACCACTTGGACCTCGCCGGCTTTCTGTAGCTCGTGCGTGAAGAAGAACTTAGGCAGGATGTGCTTCGTCCTGTCTCCTTTGATGTAGCTGTCCTTAAGCTGAGCAATGCATGCTGCATTGTCCTCATACATGATCGTTGGATCGTCTTTACCTTCGGTCATCCCACAATCAACTCGGACATGGTTGGTCATGGACCGTAACCATACACACTCGCGGCTGGCCTCGTGAATAGCCAAGATCTCCGAATGGTTGGATGATGGTTGGATGATATGGTCGTTCCACCATGTGTGAAAACATAGCCTGTCTGTGATCGAGCATTGTGTGGATCCGAGAGATAACCTGCATCAGCAAAACCAACTAATCCTTCTTTGTTTTGGTTAGTATAAAATAGACCCAAGTCTTTCGTTCCTTGTAGGTAACGAAGAATATGTTTAATCCCGTTCCAGTGCCTTTGGGTCGGACAAGAGCTAAACCTAGACAGTAGGTTCACAGCAAAACATATGTCTGGCCGAGTGTGGCTGGCCAGATACATTAAAGCTCCTATGGCACTGAGATATGGCACTTCGGGACCAAGGACTTCTTCATCGTCCTTCTTAGGGCCGAATGGATCAGTGTCCAAACCAAGAGATCTCACGACCATGGGGCTAGACAATGGGTGAGACTCGGCCATATTAAATCTCTTGAGTACTTTCTCTGTATATGCCATTTGATGCACAAGGATTCCATCTTTAATGTACTCAAGCTGTAATCTCAAACAAAACTTTGT
>NC_027748.1:18500192-18500524 GCF_000695525.1 Brassica oleracea var. oleracea
TTATTATCAGGACCTTCAGTACCTTGAAGCTTGGCGTCCCAAGCATCATTATTAGGCACATCAGGCCCGGCCGCGTCTAGGGCCTTAGGTTTGGCCGCGGCCATGACTCGGGTTTTAGGTTCGGCCGCGGTCGTGTCTAGGGTTTTATCAACCTCAGATTCATTCTCAGCACCTTTCTTTGTTTTCCGAGGGTTCTTATCTTTGGAACCTATTGGTCTACCACGTTTCAGACGTGTTCTAGACTCTGTAGCAACTTGATTGTGTCCCTCTTGAACATCAATACGAATTGGTGCATTAGCAGCTGGTATATATGACTTTGTTACTCTCTTTGG
>NC_027748.1:18500536-18506243 GCF_000695525.1 Brassica oleracea var. oleracea
GACATTGATTAGCTAGCTTTTGTAAATGTATTATCTTTTGGACTTCTAAATCACATTCCTGAGTCCGAGGATCTTGCCAAGATAAGCATGTTTGATTCCATGTAATTTCTTTTACCAGCTTATTATTGTCTCCCCCTAATGTTGGATGGTCGGATTCATCAAAGTGACAATCCACATACCTGGCCTTAAATAAATCACTCGTAGTTGGCTCAAGGTACTTAATTATTGTGGGAGAGTCATATCCAACATATATCCCCATCCTCCTTTGAGGACCCATCTTAGTTCTCTGTGGTGGTGCAATTGGTACATAGACGGCACATCCAAATGTCTTAAGATGGGATATGTCTGGCTCATGACCCGTGAGCAATTGTGATGGGGAATATCTATGTTCACTAGATGGCCTGATGCGAATCAGTTCGGCCGCATGTAGAACCGCATGTCCCCAAGCTGAGACCGGGAGTTTTGATCTCATAAGTAACGGTCTAGCAATTAGTTGTATGCGTTTGATAAATGATTCGGCCAAGCCGTTCTGTGTATGTACATGTGCCACTGAGTGTTCTACACTTACCCCCATGGACATACAATAATCATTAAATGCTTGGGACGTGAATTCACCAGCATTATCAAGACGTATAGTCTTTAAAGGAAAGTCTGGAAAGTGAGCTCTTAAACGTATTATCTAAGCAAGTAACCTCGCAAACGCCAAGTTGCGGGTTGATAATAGACATACATGCGACCATCTTGTGGACGCATCAATGAGGACCATAAAATATCTGAACGTCCCACAAGGTGGGTGTATTGGTCCACAGATGTCTCCTTGTATTCTTTCCAGAACGTTTATTGTTTCCTTAGTCACTTTAACTGGTGATGGCCTAACAATGAGTTTCCCTTGTGAACATGCTGCACACGTGAGATTCTTAGGGATAACTCTTCTTTCTTTCAATGTGTGGCCATTTGTGTTTAATATCAACTTTCGCATCATGGTCGAGCCGGGATGGCCGAGCCGGTCGTGCCAAAGAGTGAAATTTTCGGTGAACACTTTGTTTACCGTAGCATTAGCCTCTATCATACTGACCTTGGCATAGTAAAGACCAGTAGAGGGTGCAGGTATAGTCTCTAAGACTTTCTTATGGCCTTGGGCGATTTCAATGATCTGAAGGAACTCTTTGTTCCCTTCTCCCTTAGTCTCAATATGGAAGCCATTCATTCGGATATCTTTAAAACTCAATAGGCTCTTTGAGCTGAGTGAATATAATGCATCAGATATCTCTAGATGCGTACCCTTAGACAACAAGATGTTGGCCTGGCCGTAGCCTTCTATTAGGCCGGCTATACCCACAATACTTATATTGGCGTTTTTAAGTGTTAGATTAATGAAGTATCTTTTGTCTCTTAAGATCGTGTGGCATGACCCACTGTCCACCACGAATATATCCATGTTATCTTTTATTCTTCAAAACAAGATTATAGAATGATACTTTAGAGACTTCATATCAAAATCATTTATTCATTAAGTTTCTTTTTTAAAAAAAAAAAAAAAAAAAACAAGTTCAAAGAAATAACAAAACATAGAAAACACAAAACAAAGAACACAAAAGTTTTAGATGGCCGAAATCAACTTGATTCTTTTAGACAATCTGATGTTTCATAATCCATAAGATCATCTAGTTCATGATTAAAATCATCTTCACCATCTTGATAGATCATATGGGCTTCAAGAATCTTCCCTTTCAGACTCTCTTGATAGAGGTCAACGAGATGTTTGGGAGTCCTACATGTCTTAGCCCAATGGTTACTCATTCCACACCTATGGCACACGGATTTGGTCGAGTTTTGTGGTTTAAAAGAGGTACTATGGCCTCAGCCATGACCACGGCCAAACGAGTTTCCTTGGCCACGGCCATAAGAGTTATAGTGGCCACGAACACGACCAAAAGAGTTTCGGCCACGACCACGTCCTTGCCATCTTCCACGGCCACGGCCGTGTTTGCCATTGCTCTGGACGTGGTTAGACTCTTTCTTTGCCTCTGCGGCCGCATGTGCTTCAGGTAATGGGGTTGATCTAGGAGGTCTCAATTCACTGTTTCTCATCAACAATTCATTGTTTTGCTCAGCGAGCAATATACATGAGATCAGGTTAGCATAAGTCGTGAAGCCCTTTTCACGGTATTGTTGTTGTAACAACACATTGCTTGTGTGGAAGGTGGAAAAGGTTTTCTCTAGCATATCCTTATCCGTTATATCCTCACCACAAAGTTTCAATTTAGAAACTATCTTAAATAGGGCTGAGTTATACTCATCCACAGACTTATAATCCTGGATTATGAGATTCCTCCAATCATACATAGCCTTTGGTAAGATCACCGTTCTCTGGTGATCATATCTTGCTTTCAATTCTGTCCAAACGTCTAAAGGATTCTCAATGGTCAAATACTGATCTTTGAGACTCTTAGTTAGATGATGGTGAATAATCAAGATAGCTCTGTATCTATCTTTCTCACTAGCATTATTGTCCTCGGTGATACATTCACCGAGTCCCTTGGATTTCAGGATGATCTTAGCATCAGGTGTCTATTGCAAGTAATTATCTCCAGAGAGATTTAGGACAGAAAAATCCAAGTTGTTGATTTTCGACATCTGAAATCATATGTTTTATATTTTATATCTTTAAATGTGTTCATGTGAATGCAATCTATATTTTCAAGCAATCCAGTTATACAAGTTATGATGCAATCAAGCCTCACGGCCAAAACAAGATGTGTTCAATCTTAGCATTCGGTTTCAATCAAACAAGCAATACAATTGATTTCAATTTGAAAAAAACATTCAATCAGTTTGATTTTTTGCATACGGGTTCTATGTGATTCAATTTCAAAATAAGTATCCGGTTTTAATCAATCAATTTCGATTTCAGGTATTAGGGTTTTGATCAAGTTGAAAACGTATGAAAACAAGCTATCCTATCATGCGATTTCTAGCAATCAGATCAAGCAATTAAGGCTAGCAATACGATTTCATTCAATCAGTTTTATAAATTTGATCAATCAGGTTCAAGTATGAATTTAGCAATCCTAGCAAACGGTTTCTATATGATCATATTCAATTTCAAAAACATATTCAATCAAATTCAATTTTAAAATCGAATCAAGCAATCAATCTTAGTTTCGATTTTAGGCATTAGTTAGGGTTTTGGATCGAACATGTTCTTAGCATTAGGGTTTTGCATAATATGTGATTAGGGTTTAAGGTTTTAGGGTTTTAGGGTTTCAAATCAGATCATTAGCTTTCGATTTAATTATTAGGGTTTTGATCTATTACTTTAGGATTTTGATTATCAGTTTCAATTATTACCTTAACCTCAAATCGGGTTGAATGGACCACCAAATAGAGAAGAGCCATGAGCTGGGACGTTCTGATCGGGTCGCAAACAAGTTGCTATCGGGTCGCGAACGGGGATCGGTTTCGTCTGTCGCGAACGGGCTGGTTGCTGAGATCGTCGCGAGCTGGAACTGATCGGGTTGCGAGCTGGAGCTGATCGGGACGCGAACAAGCCTGGGTCGGGAACGGTTTGAATACGGGATGAGAGGTTCTCGATCGGGATTAGGGTTTCGCGATCGGGATGGAGGTTCGCCGAGGGCTGGGGTTTTTGAGTTGGGTTGTTTAGCTTAGGGTTTAGAGATTCGTGCTGAAACGTGTTGTGAAACTTAGGAGAATAGTTTCTTATTTTTATTCTTCATAAACATAAGGAGCCCTTTATATATAGGGAATTACAAGATAGATAAACCGTCATAGAATAATAGAAAGACTAAAAAGGAAATAGTACAAATCATAAGTCTAATGTAAATAGGAAAGCAGCCGCCTATGAGGAATAGGAAAGTAGCCGCCTATGAGGAAAAGGAAAGCGGTCGACTCTCTCTCTCCACCGTCTCTTTCTTAATAAAATATATATATATATATAGATAAGACTTACCCTTACCTGTGATTTACTATTTATAACATTCAAAATTTAACTATTCATAAACATTTCTATAAAACTATTTTGATTATTACTTATATATTAGACCATTTTAATAGAATACAACATTATATATATATGATATTATTTTGCCACTAAATAGATTTTAATTTTTTTTTTAATATTTCATATTACTACGTACAATAATAAAATATTATAGAGATTTTTTAACTTTTATTTTTAAATAATTAATTAAATTTATAATCATTATTCAAAAATATAACATAAATATTAACTCTGCTTTAGTCTTAAAAATAAAAATACAAATTGCGGGTATTATATTTTAAGAACTCAATAACTACTTTAAAATAAAACATTTTATCAGCAAAAAAACAAAAGATATAATCAAAACGGTTTACAAGCATAAGCAAAAACTAAAGAATTAAATATTTTTAATTTAATTATATTGAATTATGTAGAAAAGATAATAATATCACCTTTTCAAAGTTTGGATGAAAATCTAGTTATATTTATGCAGATGCTCTAGTACTATTCTAGTTACGTTTTCAAAGTTTGGATGAAAATCTAGTTATATTTATGCAGATGCTCTAGTACTATTCTAGTTAATTTATCATAGCTAGATGATGAGGAATAACCCTGATGACCAGAATTATTAGCATAGCTATGTTCTCCGTCGCCTCCTTTCATGCTAACAACATTCGTCAAAGGGTTCCTATTATATAGAAGGTTAGAACAACAAATACAATAACGCAAATGATACAGAAAGGTAATTATTATGAGTAAATTAAGTTGTCTACCGATTTAACTAGCTAGTATTAAACACACACACACAAAATTAAAGAACATAAGAAAATAAATGTTTTACCTTGAAGAAGACATGATGTGGAGAAAATCTTTCAATTGGTATCTTTTTTTTTTTTTTTTTACGTCAAACGGCCATTCTATTACTCAAACTTGAGATGGTCTGGGTAACCAGACCGGAATAGAACAACCAATAAAAAGTAACTCCCTACGAAAAGTTCTTGCAGTCTTAGCTAAAAAATCAGAGGACTGGTTGCGCGCTCGTGGCACATGGATGATCTTGAAGTCCGGGAAACAAATCTGCATCGTCTCTATCTTCTCCAATTCTGTAGCGAAGCTTGGCCACTCCTGAGGTTCCTTTATCATTGCGATCAGCTCTTTGCAGTCTGTTCCAAAGCTCTGGCACGACGAGTGTTGAAGCATATTCTCCATCGCCCATCGCAGTGCTTCTACCTCCGAGTGCAGTGCTGATTCACATCGAGTGAAATTTCGTGTTCCCATAAGTTGCACGTCTTCCGCGCTGTCAATCCAGACCCATCCACATCCACTAAATCTGTCAGAAGCTGTCCACGATCCATCTAACAGGCAAATACTACCCAAACTTAAGGCTTGGTTCACCTCATTACTGTTGGCCTGACCTACTGGTGCAATCATCTCATTTGCATTAAACCTAATGTCCATTCCTCGTGTAACTCCAGCAGAATGTATCACAGCGATGACTAGAACTTGTGGCCATACTGCGAATGAGTGGTATATCTTCAGGATGAACATAATCCTCTAGTAACCCTACATCCCATTCCTTCATTTCCTGGTTAATGAGTTCACTAACTCTCATATTCGGGTGCATCACTGGCGCTACAGGTGTAGCTGGTCTAGCAGGCGTAGTTGGAATCCACGGATCCTCCCATACCTTGACTTCATAACCAGAAT
>NC_027748.1:18507526-18512301 GCF_000695525.1 Brassica oleracea var. oleracea
TCATCACAGCTTCAATAAACGACCACTCCATCCTATCATATGCTTTACTCATATCTGTCTTTATGGCCATCCTTTTATTACGTCCACTCGGCTTAGTTCTCAGTGCATGAAACATTTCTTGAGCAATCATGATATTATCTGAAATCTGTCTTCCAGCTACAAAGGTTGACTGGGTTTCTGATATCAACCTTGGCAAGTTTTTCTTTAGTCTCTGGCATAAGACCTTAGAGACAATATTATAGCTGACATTGCACAAACTTATGGGTCTGAATTGAGCCATGTCGTTAGGCTTAGGTGTCTTTAGAATAAGACAAATATTTGTATCATTCAGCCCATTAGCAATACTCCCTGCAAACAGGAATTTATTAACCATAAGAGTTAAATCCTCCTTGACTATATCCCAAACTTTTGATAGAATAGCGCAGTCATCCCATCTGGCCCCGGTGCCTTATCTGGATACATGGCAAAGAGAGCTAGTTTGACTTTCCATTCAGAAGCAGGAGCCGTAAGGCTGTCATTCATTGCTCCCATAACCGTCGTAGGAACTTCAGATAGCGTCTCTTCAATGTCTTCTGGAATAGATGACTCGAAGATTTGCCTAAAATAGCTAGTAGCAATGGCTACCAGTCCTTCCTCATCCTCCACTACGTTACCATCTTTGTCCAGGAGCTGCGTGATTTTATTCCTTGCTCTCCTTTGCTTTGTTAGAGCATGGAAGAATTTTGTGTTTCTGTCTCCTTCTCTCAGCCAAAACACTCTGCTCTTCTGTTTCCAGAATATTTCTTCTGCTTTAAAAGCATCAGAGAGTTCCTTCAACGCTGCAACAATTTCTTCGGTCGTCGCATCATTATCTGCGTATAAGCCTTCAACTTTCTCCTTTATCTCCTCCACTAACTTTGCCGAGTTGATATTATGTTGCTTCCTCCACTCACTCAAGGCTTTTTCGGCAGCTGGATATATGTTCCATTATAGTCGCATCGGNGGGGGGGGGGGGGGGGGGGGGGGAGATCAGGAGATTTCTATCCCTCCAGAATGACATACCTTAGTTCCTCAGTATCTAGCCATCAGAAGTCAAATTTAAATTTTTTTGATCTCCTCGTTGGCTTTGTGATTATATTTACGAGAATCGGGTGATGGTCCGATCCCCATAGCCTCATGTACTTTACAGTGGAATGTGGGAACTTCTCACGCCAATCAGCATTTCCTACTGCTCTGTCCAGACGACATCGAACAGTTACACGTACTTTCAATCGGTTTCTTAAAGTAGTGCTGCTACTCTGTTTAATATATATGTGGTTAGGGATAAGCTATATGCTTCTTTTATATCATAACAGCGTCAACAATACGAAGTATATTCACAATTTATGCTTTAGTTTGTAAATAATTGAACGCAATTTGGAAATTAAATACAACTAGATCTTGACCTGCGCAACTGCGCAGATATTTATTTTCATTACATAAATATTTCGTTTCTGCACATTCGTGATATATTCTATAATATTAAAATATATTCACATGTGTATTTACATGTTATTCAAAAAAATAATGTTATAATTTACTTGTTTGTTATCCAATGAATTGCTTCAAACCGTTACTTGTATTTTAGCTTTTTATTATATATTTATTTGGTGGATGGCGTTTAATTATTAGTCAAATTAATATATTTAAAGTTTAATAAAATTCAATATTATTTTCATCTTCAAAAATGTTTATTTTAACAAATTGTAAAGTTAAACAAAAGTAAACTCATATATTATTCTATTATCCATTTTGTCAATATTTAAACATTTTGTATTAGTTATTATTAGAATAAAAATGAAAAATTAAAATTATTTTAAAATACATAGAAATTTTTTTGTTTTTAAATATATTAGATATGAATGTATATTACCTAAAATGAAGTTATATGTAATAGTTCAAAAAAAATTTGACAACGTAATAGTTAAAACATTAAAAAAATTAAAGTGGGTTTTCCATATACAATAGAACATCTATTAATTAATACTCGATAAATTAATAATCTCTATAAATTAGATTTTTTACCGATCCCAATTTGGCTCCGTTCAAAATTTGACGCAAAACAATAAAATAATAAGATAATTATTTTTTCTAGAAAATTCTATGTAAATATATGGTCCCATTATAATTATAAATTAATAATTTATATGTATACATATTTTATATAAGTAAGAACCTATTATTATATTGTTTGTTTTATATTCACAACAAAATTATCTTTATATTTTCTTAACACTTAATATATTTTTGACGAGATTTAGTAATACTATATCTAAAACCACATTTAAGTTCTTTGCAATATATATTATATCCACCAAATACTATAAAAATAATATAAATGTCAAATTTCAAAAAATTATAATTAATGTCTATAAAATAAAATCAAATATTTTTTTTTATTTTAGAATAAATATATCTTACAATAAAAATCTATATAAGGAAAACTTTGTAAGTTAATATTTCTATAAATTAATAAAATTTCAAAGTTTCAATATTATTAATGTATAGAGGTTCAGCTGTATATACAAATCCTATCCATTAAAACATTAGACAATAGACAAATTTTGAGAATCTTTTTGCAGAAATGGCTAAACAGAGTTGTTCAATTCACCCAAGTCAAAATACAGATGCTAGTTAATCAGTTGAACTTAATTCAAGAAAGCTTAAGATTGTATTGTAGCCAGTGTTGGGTTGGATGGGATATTATTTGGTGGTCGGATGAGAGGGTATATAGTGGTCTGAGCTATGAAATGACCAAGTACACCGCAAAACCAAACTTATAACTATAAACAAATCAAGGATTTATTCCACTTATCATAGGTTAGAGTTCAAAATACAACGGCCGTATCAAGAGCACTATGAAGTTTCTCCACCTCCTTATTCTTGAAATGAAGTAAAAACATATAGAAACCAATAAAATATTTCACCATGTCTTCTTGGTTTTCCAGTCAAACGAAATAGAAGCAAAGCGAACTCACTCGTATTTGTGTGTGGAAGATCAATCAATACTCTTTTTGTCCTAGCAAAGATTATATTAAAGAGAAAGTAAAAAAGCAATGCGACCTGGTCATTTGAAGACGTTAAATCAACAAATTTTATTCAAAAAGGAAGTTAAATCTACAAAAATATGAAGCAAAAAAGTTTTAAAAGGGAAAGTACCAGCCTTCTGTGCAGTTATCAATCTGATGTGTTGTTTTCAGTGGTTCTTCCAAATCTAGCGCACGTGAGGAAAATGTCGCACAGCTCACTTCGATGTTATTTTTGGTTCCCGCAACCTGAGAAACTGAATTATTGTGGCCAAGTGGGTAAGAGTCGCTGAGAACCCTGGCTTTAGTATCTAAAGTTTTAACATCGAATGAATTTTTTTTCATGAATCCTCATTGCCAAGAAATAGAACAGAAGAACACATTTTCTGGTACAATGCCATGATGTGTAAAACTGAGACTAACAATATTCACAAGAGAAAGTTATTTAATGATCTCTAGTGAAACTAGAGTGGTCAAGAACAATGAGAAGAGATAGTGCAATGGATTAATAACAGTACCATAGTCCCTGCAAGTTTTTCCAAAACGACATAAGAAGAGTCAGTCACAACAATAATCCGCGACTTCCAGTCAATTTCATAACACCTGATACAATCCATCATATGTCAAGTGGATATTATCACCAAAGCTTTCAATTTCTAAACATTTTTCTTACAGTGTACCTTGGGGAACGTTTTGGGTGAACGTGCATACGCAAGTAAGTTCCAGCTTCAACATACTGATTAGCATGAGAGATACAAAACGTTTTCTGAGCTTCTCTAACAGTTTCTTATGTTCCATGTAAACCTCGAGCCTTGATCCTTCACTAATCATCAACCTCTCTCGCTTACATTTCTTACGTTTCACATTGATACCCTCGTTGTAGGTAACATGAGCCGTCTTCTCCAAACCACTCGTAAACCTGAATTTTAACTCATAATTACTCATCTTCCAAAGGAGAAATCATAAACGCTAATATCAAGTGTAACCCCTAATCTTTCAATCACTGAAATGGAGAATCCCAGAGTGAGAAGAGAAGATCAGGGTTAGTTTGGGCATCTAAGCTTTTGTTGATTTTCTTATGGTAAGCATGGTGATGATAATGATTTCCACTGGTTTTCAGATTCTACATATCTCTTTCTCGTGACATATCGCTAGATCTGATGTTAATTAGGATTATTGGTAAGGTAAGAGAGTCAAATGTTCGATATCTCCTAAGGTTTAGGTTTGTTATATTATTAGGTGAAATAAAAATACATTAAATAAATTTTCTAAAGATAGTCCAAACTTAAAAAAATCACACGTAAAATAAGTTGTTACTCCTGTTTTAATATATAAGATTGATTAATCGAATCAAGCGAACGCCGGCTCTTAGTCTTAGTTTATAAAGACCACATGGTTTCTTCGTTAAAAATATATATATATATTTCCTTTGTTATAAAAAGACCAAACGAGTAAGTCATGTGTGGGTTAGCTCAATTTTAATTTTGGACTTGAGTTTGTTTGGTGCAACGATTAGTACAAGTATTCTTATTATTTTAGGAGAATTTTTATAAATAAACTTTGACTTTATGTGTGATTCACAAGTTTGTCATTACTTATGTGTCAACACTACAATCCACCTTACACCTTTTTTTGAATAGTCCTCTTTAGCCTAAACTAATTACATGTCATGCTATTGGCATAAACGTATATTTTATGTTTTATTTTATGCATCTTTATTCTAGGGGGGGG